>NC_044317.1:59513125-59712814 GCF_007474595.2 Lynx canadensis | reverse complement strand
CTTTGCCCTGACAGCACAGGGACCTGCTCTGAATTCTCTCTCCCTTTCTCTCTGTCCCTCCCCTGCTTGCTCTCTTTCTCTCAGAATAAACAAACTTGAAGGAATGAAATTCTGAAACGGATGAAACGTGGAGACATTACGCTACGTGAGATAAGCTGGTCGCAGGAATACAAATGCCGTATGATTCCATTTACATGAAATATCTAGAGTAGCCAAAATCACAGAGAGACAGAGAGCAGAGAGGTGGGTGCCAGGGGCTGGGGAAGCGGGAATGGGGCCTTAACATTTCACGGTTACTGAGTTTTGCAAGACGAAAAGCATCCCGGGGGCGGATGGCGGTGGCTTTCACATGGCGTGAACGTGCTTCATGCCACTGAACTGAGCACGTGAAAATGGAGAAGACAGTACCTTTTATGTCATGCGTATTCTACCACAATTTAACAAAACCAAACCAAACCTGGACACCAAAACCAAAATGAAGTGTCACTGCTCTGACAAAGCCTCAGAGAGATGACGTCCAGAGTTGACAAGACTGGGGGGGGATGGACCCCTTCGGATGAGGCCTGTGGGAATCTGGGCAGGCACGGTGTCTGCAGAACTATGTCAGCCGCAGGCCAGGGCGTCTAGCGCCCACGAATGCCCTTCGCCGTGGCAATATGGTTTCTGGGAACCTGGTCGGTATGAACATCAGGAAGGTCTGTCTTCTCCATGGGGGCCACTGTGACGTTGAGAACAGAAGCAAGATGCCAGAAACCGGGGTGCTGCAAAGACACATGGGGGCGGCAACGGCAGTGATGACGCAGCATTTTTACGGTCTGGAAAAGGTGGCTCCTTTTAAATATATATATATTTTTAATATATATATTTTTTTAACGTTTATTTATTTTTGAGAGAGAGAGAGGCAGAGCATGAACGGGGGAGGGTCAGAGAGAGGGAGACACAGAATCTGAAACAGGCTCCAGGCTCTGAGCTGTCAGCACAGAGCCCAACGCAGGGCTTGAACTCACGGACCGCGAGATCATGACCTGAGCTGAAGTCGGCCGCTTAACCTACTGACCCACCCAGGTGCCCCTAAGTATTTTTTAAATGTATGTTCATTTTTGAGAGAGAGAGAGACAGACAGAACATGAGCAGGGGAGGGGCAGAGAGAGAGGGAGACACGGAATGGAAGCGGGCTCCAGGTTCCGAGCTGTCAGCACAGAGCCTGACGTGGGGCTCGAACCCACGAACCATGAGATCATGACCTGAGCCGAAGCTGGACACCTGACAGACTAAGCCACCCAGTCACCCCTCAAGATGGTTCCTTTAAAAAAATATATAAATGGTGTTTTAATGCCTGGGCTGATGATTTGTACCTCATTCCTAATTTAATTCACTACTGAAGATTATGTCTATAAACCCTTCATCTAAGGTATTTAACTATTTAAAAAAATACACGGAGAAGGAAAGTGGGATAGAAAATGTTACATGAGTAATAATCCCAGTTTTGACCAAAGATCATGCATTCATTCATATATTCACTTACATATACCCTAGAAGAGCATTACCCAATAGAAACAGAAATATCGGAGCCACATATGTAACTGCATCTTCTAGTAACCAATTTATGTTTTTTTTACTGCTCTTACTTTTAAGAAGCAAAAATAATGAAATGGGTGAAATTAATCAACCCACAAAATTTGAACGAGGTATTTGTTTGTTTCTGAAATGTTTATTTTATTTTTGAGACAGAGACAGAGCGTGAGCGGGGGAGAGGCAGAGAGAGGTAGGAGACACAGAATCTGAAGCAGGCTCTAGGCTCTGAGCGGTCAGCACAGAGCCCAACACAGAGCTCGACCCCACGAACCATGAGATCATGACCTGAGCCGAAGTCGGATGCTCAACCGACTGAGCCACCCAGGAGCCCCTGAATGAGGTACCTAAAAAAATACATTTTTACACTAACTCCTGGAAAGCCAGTGCGTATTTTGCAATGACAGCCCATCTCGATTTGGACCGGCCACATTTCAAGTGCTCAGTAGCCCCAGGTGTGTGGGGCAGCCCAGGTCTAGAGGGTCCTGAGATGGTTTTGAAGCCACACGCATTCACCTTTAGAGCACAGAAAATTCCAGACGCTGTGGCTCTTTCTCCATCTCCACAGCCTGGCTCCCCTGCCCACGTAGGGCTACGGTTTCCATGGCAACAGCCTGAGCTAGGCTCTGCAGTGAGGCGTCAATGCTCCTGGATGAGCGGAGAAGAAAAGCAACCAAAAAAAACAAAACAGCCTGGCTGGGGGATGGGGCGGCCTGGGGAAAGGCCCAGCACACAGCCCCCCACCGATGCCTCTTCCACGACATTTGTGTGTGAAAAACTGCATCATCAGACAGGGTCTGTGCAAAAGAAAGCAAGCTGGCTTCTCTGGGGTCTCAACACACCCAGAAATCACAAGTCTCCCAGAGATGAGCACTGGGTGTTGTATGGGACAGGCTGAATCACTACATCGTACACCTGAAACTAACGTGGCACTGTATGTTAACTAACTGGAATTTGGATAAAAACGTAAAAGAAAAAAGTAATAAAAAAAAGAGAGAGAGATCACAGGTCTCCTGCAAGCTCCAGCGAACAGGAATGATCTATTCTGCCATTCACACATTCGTACATTTGCTCATGTGATAAAAACGGACGGAGCCCCTCGTACTTGCCAGACTCGGTGCCGGGGCAGGGGGTGCCGAAACCACCAAAACAGCCTGAGCCTCTGCCCCGGAGAGGCATGGCTTCATTCAACCAGTTTCCTTTCATTCACGATCTGTTACATGAGTTTCCACAGAGTCTCTCTCAGGCGATCTGCTGAAACCACCAAGAGGGGTCTTTGATCTCTCGGGACTTAACAGTCCCACCGAGGCGGTAGGCTGCAAACAAAAATGTAAAATGACGTTGGGCTGATGAGTCCTAAAATGAAAAATAAACTGGGTGTCATGGAAGAGAGAGGGACATGAAGGCTGCCGTTTTCAGACAAGGAAATCAGAGGCTATGTGTAGGGTGGTAGAACCAGTGGGAGGTATGGACAAAAGAAGGAAGCCAGACGTGAGAGCACACAGCAAGTGCAAAGGCCCTGGCGCAGGAGCATGTTTCGAGGGCAAGCCAGCGGGCCGGAAGCTAGCTCCAGAGAAAGACCAGAGCTGAGCGTGGAGAGGGTGTAGGCAGGTCGTAGTACCAACTCTGGAGTCTACTAATCAAGAGGCAAAATTATGAAGACTGCCGACCACGTGCTGGCTTTGAGTTGGTGACACTCTCATCATGCCTCTCTCATTAGAGCAGCCCACTCATTAGGGGGGATCTTGAGGCTTACACGAACCAATCACGGAATGCAAAATGATCAGCACGCAGGAAGTGCTCGATAAATGTTATTTATTCTCTCCCGCTGGCCTTTTGCTCTTGGGGAAACTGGGGAGGATTGATTTGCTTTCCTGTGCATGAATAATATAATAAAACCTACATTTTGACACGTGGCAGCCGGGAGGTTCTGGAGCCAGATGAAAATCACAAGCAACCGTAAAATTATTCTGGGGCGGGTACAGCCATCACCAACACCAAGCTCGCTTTGACCAGCCACCGCTACCCCTGTGGCCATCTGCCCGGCGGGATTCTCCATCTCCCAATGGCAGATCTACCTTGAGGTTGCAAGGAAATGCATACCTGTTGAGGGCGAAAAGCAATCCACAACAAAAACCAGAGGACTCTACATATGTATGTTTGTACGCTTATACACCTAAAAGTATAATACAAGCAGAATTCTCACTGTTGATTTTAAAGTATTACAAGGCTTGGTCAAACAGGCATATCAGTGAATAGATTAACATGCTACGTGAGAATTTAAAATGTTGGGGCGCCTGGGTGGCTCAGTTGGTTAAGCATCCAACTTTGACTCAGGTCATGATCTTGTGGTTCATGAGTTTGAGCCCTGCATTGGGCTCTGTGCTCACAGCTCAGAGCCTGGAGCCTGCTTCGGATTCTGTGTGTCCCTCTCTCTCTCTCTCTCTGCCCCTCCCCTGCTCAAGCTGGCTCTCTCAAAAATAAACATTAAAAAATTAAAAAAAAGAAAAAGAAAAATCTGCATTCAATCTGATAACATAAAATTGAAAACCCCGTTGTTATGGGTTGAATTGCATTATATCCCCAGTGGCCACCCCCACCTCCCAAATTGGAGTCCTAACCTCCAGGACCTTAAAATATAACTTTATTTGGAGCTGTGGACTTTACAGAGGTAATCAAGGTAAAATGAGGTCCTTAGGGTAGGTCCTAATCCAGCATGACCGTTGTCCTTCTGAGAAGAGGAAAGTCTTAACACACACAGGTACTGAAGGGACAGCATGACCCGTGCAGGGGAAGGCTGTCGTCCACAAGCCAAGGCGGGGAGGGTGGAACAGACCCTTCCCTGAGGAGGCCCCCACGCTGCAGACACCCTGACCTCAGACTTCCAGCCCCCAGAACCCAGCGAAATGAATTTCTGTTTTGTGACAGTGGCCCCAGGACACTGACACACCCACCATGGGAAATATTTCAATGACCAAGTAAAACTTTCTTCAATGTACGTGGCAATCCAGTCCCCATCACTAGTCACTAGTTATGCCTATTCCTCTCACGGATTACTAAGAAAGAGTTGCACGCTGTATTAGTTTTCTAGGGCTGCTGTAATAAATTAACACAGACTGGGTTGCTTAAAACAACAGATTGTCTCACTGTCCAGAGGCCAGTCCGAAACCACGGGGAGGGTCCTTCCAGCCTCTCTGACTGTCGGTGGCTCCTGGCATGACTTTCGGACAGATGTACCTCTCCAACCTCTGCCCCGCCTTCATACCATCTCCTCTGTGTCTCCGTGGGTCTAAATCTGTCTTATGAGGGCACCAATCTTTGGATTTAGGGGCCACCCTAAATCTAGAATCCTTTCATCTCAAGATATGTAGCCAATGACATCTGTAGAGATTCCACTTCCAAATAAGGTCACATTCTGAGGTTCTGGATGGATGTCAATTTGGGGGAGACATTATTCAACCCACTACAAACACCAAAAAAGAAAAAAAAAGACTCAAAATGTCTGTTTTCAGTTACAGATTTCCAGCGAAGGTTAAACTTTAAGCTTCCTCTCTTGCCCCTTCTAAAAGTCTAGCAAGGTGTTTCAGTAATGTTTGCCAAAGTGAGATATCTTAAATGCAATTGGCTGAAATCACCTTCCGTTTTTACCTTGGTATCTCCTTCCTTAAAAAAAGAAAAGACAACAACTGGGGTGCCTGGGGTGGCTCAGTCTGTTAAGCATCCGGCTCTTGATTTCAGCTCAGGTCATTATCTCACAGCTTGTGAGATCAAATCCTACATCAGGCTCTTTACTGACAGCGCGGAACTGGCTTGGTATTCTCCCTCCCCCCCCCCCCTTAATAAGTAAATAAACATTAAAACACCACAACCTTATATTGGACAGCATTGAGGTGGTCACAGGCATTTTTGGGACCTAGCTAAAGGCAACCTGAGTGGGGGCAGACTTTGTGGAAAAGATGCATATATAGGGTTGCGAGATTTAGCAAGCAGAAATACAGGATATCCAAGTTTAATTTGGAATTCAGATAAACAATGAGTAACTTTTAGCATAAGCATGTGCCGTGCAAAATTTGGGACACGTAGTATAGTACATACCTATACTGAAAAAAAAGGTGCTCACTGTTTATTTGAAATTCAAATTTTATCTGGCAGCCCTATCTCTGTGTTATTAATCAGTTATGCACACATACATGTACATACATGTATGGATATACATGAGGTTATATCTATGTAACTACATATAGTTATATTTCCACCATCATCAGTATGTAAAGTCTTTAGTAACCATCCTGGGGTAAGAACTGCTCCAAAAGGTACTATACTGTGCTAGTCCAATATCACGGTACAAAGGTGCTTATCATGCTACGAACATGTCTCGTGGTGCAGGGCACCAGAATTATGAGAACCGGGAGGAAGCAATATGGTTTGAAACGTACAAAGCAGAAGCTGGGTGTGGAAAATTGTTCTAAACACGAGAAGTATAAAATGTGTAAGTGGAGGATCCCTTATCACTAATGCCTGGTCAAGACACAGGGTCTTCTCTGCCAGCAACCCATTAGGGCAGTGTTTACCATGGGAACACCTTGGGAAAGCGGGGTGCAGATTTTAGCAGAATCCCCGGTTTACTTGGGTCACGCCCAGCAGACAAACAGCATCTTAAGACAGGTTGTGAAGACACGTAGCCGTACGTCTGGGGCATCAGCCCGAGTGTCACATAACGTTCCCTCCAGTACAGAGAAGATCCCCGGAGGAGACGCCTCGGTGACAGGGTTCCCGGACACATTCATCAGCCAGTCAGCCCATTAGTCGCAATAGCGGAACGGTCACCTGATGGCACAGCTGCTCAGCAGTACCCAGCACAACATACCAGCAGTTTTGAAAAGCACTGCAGCTGCTCTCGTGTATGACTTAATTCCAGGTCAAATCTGTAGATGTTTCTTTACCAACCACATCAGATTTGAAATGTGCCGAAACGGGGCGTCTGCTCGTGGGAGCCAAATTTCAGTCTGAAAGAAAGAGGACTGGCAGGGGGCTGCAAAAGAGCGAAAATCGCTGTTGGACAAAAATCGTAATGATAAGGAAGCAGAATCGTGACAGCCAAAGACATGTAGATTGGGAAAGCCGCTGCACAAGACATTTTTTTTCCTCGGCACAAGAACCAGGATTCTTCCAAAGAGGAAATTAAAAGCAGAAAGAAAAATGGTAACAATAGCAAATGCAACACCATGATCTGTGGGTCACCAAAAAAACTGTGCGGGGAGGGACGCACTAGCTTCATTTCATTTGCTGCTTTTCATGAGGATTGTGAGCTTTCGTTGTGATCTGATGCAATGAACAACATTTGATTCAACACGGTTGAAAAGCTGGTGTTTGTTTGTTTCTCCCCAAAAAGCGTGAGCTCGGCGGTATTTGCAACCACAATACACAATCTATCATGGGATCCAGGCTGGGCTTTTTGAACACGACAGTTTTCTTATCACTGTTTTGTTTGTAAAAGGTTTTCACACGGAACGGCGTTACTTGCATCAAACAGGATCTCAAACTGGGTAAATATATATAGATGATGAAGATTTTGCATGGAGTACGGAGGGCTGTGTTTACTCAGATGATGCATTATTCAAATAAAGATGCACTAGACCGGACAAGAGGGAATATTTATTCTCCAGCGAACAAAAATTTCACGGGAGTTATTATTATACGCATCATGCACACGTGGGGGAGGGGTGTCAAAGTGGGAAACCAAAGTACCTTATTTAAACACAACTGTAGATAAAGAATGAATTAAAATAATGGGGGGAAAATGTTCACAAAAGGAAGTAGCAAATCAAACCCTACAAACCAAATGCCAAATGTAACTGAAGCTCTAGGATTCTGCGTGAACGTGGCAGCGACCCATCCGATGGGGATTTACTTGGTTGGTCTCAATGTGAAAATCCATGAGAGATTTTTGAGAGGGGGGCACTTCTCTGGGTCTTGAAAAACATCTATTTGAGATGTTACTCGACCAAGTAAAACAAATTCTAAGCGACCGTTGGTTAACTCACCGTGAACAACATTCTTGGTCGGTATAGGATGGCGCACCTGTTGTGAAATGTGACCAGCTCTCTTCGCAAACGCTGATAAATCTGCAGGAATGTACCAGATGCCGCTCACTCCCTCAATCTCAGCAAAGAGCTGTCTCTGCAGGCTCGGGGGTCGTTGACCCCACGGCCGATGTAAAGAATTTACCATCTTAACCATTTTTTAGTGTACAAGGCAGTAGTTAAGTCCATTCAAGTTGTTGTGCAACCAACCTCCAGAACTTTCTCATCTTGCAAAACTGAAACTCTGTACCCATTAAACACTCACTCCCCATTCCCCTTTGCCTCAGCCCCAAGGTAACCATGTTCCACTTTCTGTCTCTGAATCTGCCTACTTTAGGCACCTCATGTAAGTGAAATCATACAGCGTTTGCCTCTTTGTATAACCATCCCAGACCAAAGGCTACCTTACCTTCCTATTCTAAGAAAAAATTATGTTACAAAATTATCTTCCTAAGAGGAAGTAATGCATGAGTGCACAGCCAAAACAAAATAAAACAAAACAAAATAAAACAAAACCCACATGGGAGAAAAAGTACTACAGAGGTGTATCAATAAGTTAATTAACAAAACATTTTATGTCATTTTTTTACTTTGTGATCCTTTATGGTATTTGAGCAATTTCACGGTACTGTGAGTGGTTGTTGTGATTTCTGTACTCATTCCAAGTAAATTGTCACATCTGTACCGAGTTTTCGTATTTGTCATTTTACATTCTTTGCATCAAAAAGGGTCCCCCAAATTGTAAAGCCCCAGGCTCCACAAAACCTGGATTTCCTCCTGGTCCAATGTTAAATAACACCTGTCTGTGTTCCAAAGCCCAGACTTTGAAACCAAAAGGAGATGTCATTTCCCCGCTCCCACCCCCAGCAGGCAGACAAAGATGAAAGAATTGGTCCCACCCAAGGTTGACCAGAGGGGGAAAAACGGACATCTGCACAGCTGGCTGTGGGAGAAGAAATTGGTTCATGCTTTCTGGCAAACATTTTTGGAATGATTATAAAAGTTTAAAATGCACAAATCCTTCGGTCCAATAATTTCACTTCTGGGGATTTACCCCTGCCCAATGGAACACACACACAGCCTCTCACCTATGTGGACATTACAATAACGTTGTCTATGAATGCAAGAAACTAAAAACAAGTTCATGAAACGTATCTCCAAAGATGTCCGGAATCAACTCTTTAAAAACAGATGCTATTTTAAAAAATATTTAATGTCACAAGAGCTTGCTGCATTAAAAAAGGATAAAAACTCACACACATACCACAAACCCAATTTCTGCAAAAATAATTCACTTGTTCATCATTTATACATTAATTATTTGTCTGTAAACTGGACTGAGCATTTACTCTCTACCAGACACTATGAAGGCTCCAGGGGACATGATGGAGACCAAATTGGCAACAAGTCTCTGCCCTCTCTGGGCTTCCTTTTAATGGGAGATACAAAGAACAAACTCCCCATCCAGAAAATGATTCAGAAATATACAGATGGTTTGAAATGATGAATTCCCTAGCGGCCCCTAATTCCACTCCTGGACAAACACCCTGGCGAAACTCTCCATCTGTGCGCGAGGAGACAAATGCCAGAATGGACATAGCAACAGTGATGATCTGACAAATACATGTCGTGTGCCAACACTTCCCCAGTGCTGCTTGTCAGAACAAAAATGTGGAGTGGGGTGTGGAATCTACACCCTCACCAACAAAAGAATGGATCCACGGAGTGTGTGCACACAAGAGATAGATACACACAGCGTATGCAAATAAGATGATGGATACATGGAGCGTATGTACATAAGAGAATGGATACACAGAATGTGTGCACACTAGAGGATGGATGCACGGAGCGTATGCACACAAGAGGATGCGTACGTGCAGTGTAAGCACATAAAACGATGGATACACGGAGTGTATGCACACAAGAGGATGGATACATGTTGTGCATGTACATAAGAGAATAGATACATGGAGTGTGTGCACACTAGAGGATGGATCCATGGAGTGTGTGCACACAAGAGGATGGATACACGCAGTGTATGCACATAAGAGGATACATGGAATGTACGCACATGAGGATGAATATGTGGAGTGTATGCACGTGACAAGACAAATAGGTGCAGTGTATGTACATAAAAGAATGGATATACGGAGTGTATGCACATATGACAATGGATATGCAGAGTGTATGCACATAACAGGATGGATACGTGTTGTATATCCAACATAAGAGAATGGATACATATTGTGTATGCATATAAGAGAATAGATAAATGTTGTGAATGCACATAGAGGATGTTTATGCACATAAGAAGAAGGATACATGGAGTGTATGCACATAAGGGAATGAATACATGGAGTGTATGCACATAAGAGGATGGATACGTGAAGTGTATGCACATAAGAAAATGGACACACAGAGTGTATGCACATAAGAGAATGGATTCATGTTGTGTATGCACATAATAAGATGGATACATGGAGGGTATGTACATAAGAAAATGCAGACATGTTGTGTATGTACACAAGAGGATGTATACATGATGTGTATACACATAAAAGGATGGATACATAGAGTGTATGCATATGAGAGAATGAATAAATGGATGGGCAAAAAAAGTGTACAAGAATGGACAAAAAAAGTGTATGCAAATAAGAGATCAGATATGTGTTGTTTATGCACATAAGAGGATGGGTACCCAGGGTGTATGCAATTAAGAGGATGGACAGATGGAGTGTATGCGCATAAGAGGATACGTGGAATATGCACATAAGAGAATGGACACATATTGTGTATGCACATGAAAGGAGGGATACATGGAGCATATACACATAACAGAATGGATACATGGATTGCACATAAGATAATGGATACATGTTGTGTATACACATAAGAGGATGGATACGTGGGGTGTACGCACATAAGAGGATGGATACATGGAGCGAATGCATATAAGGGAATAGATATGTGTTGTGTATGCACATAAGAATACAGATACCCAGAGTGTATGCACATACGAGAATGGATACATGGAGGGTATGCACATAGGAGGATGGATATTCCGAGTGTATACGCATAGAGGTTGGATACAGAGTGTATACATATTAGAGGATGGATACACGGAGTGTATGCACATGAGAGAATGGATACATGTTGTGTATGCACATACGAGGATGGATACACTGAGGGTATGAACATAAGAGGACTGATACACAGAGTGTATGCACATAAGAGGATGGACACATGGAATGTATGCATGTAAGAGAATGGATACACAGAGTGTTTGCACACTAGAGGATGGATCCACGGAGTGTGTGCACACAAGAGGATGGATACACACAGCGTATGCACATAAGAATAAATACAGGCAGTGTATGCACATATGAAGAGAGATATGTGTACTGTATGTAGATAAGAGAATGGATACATGGAGTGTATGCATATATGACAATGGATATGAGGAGTGGATGCACATAACAGGATGCATACATATTGTGTATGCACTTAAGAGAATGAATTAATGTTGTGTATGCACATAAGAGAAGGAATAAATGTCATGTATGCACATAAGAGGATGAACACATGTTTCTTATGCACATAAGAAGACGGATACACGGAGTGTATGCACATAAGAAAATGGATACATGGAGTGTATGCACATAAGAGGATGGATACGTGGAGTGTATGCACACAATAATACAGATACACAGTGTATGCACATAAGAGAATGAATTAATGTTGTGCATGCACATAAGAGGATGGATACATGGAGGGTATACACATAAGAGAATGCAGATGTGTATGTACACAAAAGAATGGATACACAGAGTGTATGCACAGGAAAGAATGAATACACGAAGTGTATGCACATAAGAAAATAAACATAAGGAGTGTATGCACATAAGAGAATATATATGTGTTGTATATGCACGTAAGAGGATGGATACCCGGAGTGTATGCACACAAGAGAATGGATACATGAAGTGTATGCACAAAAGGACAGATACGTGGGATATGCACATAAGAGAATGGATATGTATTGTGGTATGTACATAAAAGGAGGTATACGTGGAGTGTATGCACATAATAGGATGGATACATGGACTGTGGACTGTGTGCACATAAGAGAATGGATATATGTTGTGTATGCACATAAAAGGATATAAATACGGGGGCGCCTGGGTGGCGCAGTCGGTTAAGCGTCCGACTTCAGCCAGGTCGCGATCTCGCGGTCCGTGAGTTCGAGCCCCACGTCGGGCTCTGGGCTGATGGCTCAGAGCCTGGAGCCTGTTTCCGATTCTGCGTCTCCCTCGCTCTCTGCCCCTCCCCCATTCATGCTCTGTCTCTCTCTGTCCCAAAAATAAATAAACGTTGAAAAAAAAATTAAAAAAAAAAAAAGGATATAAATACGGAGTGTACGCACATAAGAGGATGGATACACAGAGCAAATGCACATAAGAGTATGGATACCCGGAGTGTATGTACATACGAGAACGGATATACAGAGTGTATACACATAACAGAATGGATATGTGGAGTATATGCAATAGAGGGTAGATACATGGAGTGTATAAACATTAGAGGATGGATACACGGAGTGTATGCCATGAGAAAATGAATACACAGAGTGTATGCACATAAGAGGATGGATACATGGAGTGTACGCACATAAGAGAATAGATATGTGGAGGCTATGCACATAAGAGGATGGAACACGGAGTGTACGCACATAAGAGAATGGATATGCAGAGTGTATGCACATAAGAGGATGGATACATGGAGTGTAAGCACATAAGAGAATGGATACACAGAGTATATGGACAGGACAGAATGAATACATGGAGTATATGCACATAAGAGAATAGATACACAGAATGTATGCACATGGGAGAACGGATACATGTTGTGTATGCACACAAGACGATGGCTACCTCTAGTGTATACACATGAGAGAATGAATACACGGAGTGTATGCACTTAAGGGAATGGATACACGAAGTGTATGCACATAAGAGAATTGATGCATGGAGTATATGCACGTAAGAGAATGAATACACGAAGTGTATGCACATAAGAGGATGGATACATGGAGTGTATGCACATAAGAGGATAGAACACAGAGCGTACGCACGTAAGAAGATGGATATGCAGACTGCATACACATAAGAGGATGGATACAGAGAGTGTATCAGGTAAGAGAACAGATACATGTTGCGTATGCACATAAAGGATGGATACACGAGGGGTATGTGCCTAAGAGGAGAGATACATGGAGTGAATGCACATCACAGAAAGGACACATGTTGTTAATGCACATAAGAAGATGAATATATAGAGCAAATGCACATCAGAGAAAGGATACATGCTGTGAAAGCACATAAGAGAATGGATACGTGGAGTGTATGCACATAAGAGTATGGATACAATGAGTGTATGCACATAAGAGGATGAATACGGGTAGTGTGTGCACATAAGAGGATGTATACACACAGTGTATGCACATAAGAGAATGGATACATGTTGTGTATGCACATAAGAGAATGGTAACACGGAATGTAAGCACAAAAGAGAAAGGATACACAGAGTGTATGCACATAAGAGGATGGATACACGGAGTGTATGCACATAAGAAAACAGATACATGGAGTGTATGCACATGAGAGAACAGACACATGTTGTGTATGCACATAAGAAGATGGGTACATGGATATGCGTGAATGGATAACATAACAGGATACATATGTGGAGTGATGCACATAAGAGAATGGATACACTGAGTGCACATAAAAGGATGGATACCCAGAGTGTGTATGCACGTGAGAGAATGAATACATGGGGTGTTTACAAACAAAAGGATAAATACATGGAATGCGTTCACATGAGAGAATGGATACATGTTTCGTATGCACATAAGAAGATGGATAAGTGGATATGCGCATAAGAGGATGGATACATGATGTGTATGCCCATAGCAGGATGCGTATGTGGAGTGTATGCACATAACAGGATGGATACATGGAGTCTATGCACATAAAAGAACGGATATGCGGAAGCTATGACATAAGAGGACGGAACACGAAGTGTACGCACATAAGAGAATGTATACGCAGAGTGTATGCACATAAGAGGATGGATGCATGGAGTGTATGCACATAAGAGAATGGATGCACAGAGTGTATGCACATGGGAGAATGGATACATGTTGGGTATGCACAAACGATGATGGATACCCTGAGTGTATGCACATGAGAGAATAAACACATGGAGTGTATACACTTAAGAGAATGGACACACTAAGTGTACGCACATAAGAGGACTGATACACGGAGTGTATGCACGTAAGAGGATAGAACACGGAGCATATGCACATAAGAGGATGGATATTCAGTGTGTATGCACATAAGAGGATTGATACACGGAGTGTGTGCACATAAGAGGATAGAACACGGAGCATATGCACATAAGAGGATGGATGTTCAGAGTGTATACACATAAAAGGATGGATACATGGAGTGTGTGCACAGAGGACGGTACAAGGAGTGTATTCAGATAAGAGAACAGATACATCTTGTGTATGCACATAAAGGATGGATACACGGAGTGTATGCACCTAAGAGGATGGATACATGGAATGAATGCACATCAGAAAAAAGATACATGTTGTGAACGCACATAAGAGTATGGATGCGTGGAATGTATGCACATAGGAGTATGGATACACGAGTGTATGCACATCAGAGGAGGAATATGGGGAGTGTGTGCACATAAGAGAATGGATACACAGAGTGTATGCACAGAAGAGAACCGATACATGTTGTGTATGCACATAGAGAATGGTAACACAGAGTGTATGCACAAGAGGAAGGATACACAAAGTGTATTCATATAAGAGAATGGATGCACAGAGTGTATGCACATAACAGGATGGATACACGGAGTGTATGCACACAAGATAATAGATATGTGGAGTGTATGCACATAAGAGGATGGATATGCAGAATATGTACAGAAGAGAAGGATACATGTTGTGTATGCACATGAGGATGGACACACGGAGTGTACGCACATAAGAGGAAGGATATACAGAGTGCATGACGTAAAAGAATGGGTACGTGGAGTGTATGCACATACGACAAAGGATCCATGGAGCATATGCACATAAGAGGATAGATATGCAGAGTGTATGAACGTAAGAGGATGGATACACGGAATGTATGCATGTGAGAACAGATACATGTTTTGAATACATATAAGACGATGGATACACGACATATATGTACCTAAGAGGAAGGACACACGGAGTGTATGCACAAAAGAATGGATACCTAGTGTGTATGCACATAACAGAATAGATACATGTTGTGTATGCACATAAAAGGATGGCTATACGGAGTATATGCACATAAGATTATGGATACCTGGAGTATATGCATATAAGAGAATGGATACATGGAGTGTGTGCACATAAGAGAACAGATACATGTGGTATATGCACAAAAGAGAACGGATACGTGGAGTGTATGTACATGAGAGAACGGATAAAGGTTGTGTATGCAAATGAAGGGATGTGGTGTATAACATACGAGAATGAATACATGCAGCACATGCACATAAGAGAATGGATATGCGGAGTATATGCACATAATAGGATGGATACTGGGAGTGCATGCACATAGAATGGATACACGTTGTATATGTATGTAACAGGAGGGATACATGGAGTGTAGGCACATAGGAGGATGGATGGATACATGGAGTGATTGCACATAAGAAAATGGATACATATTCTGTATGCACATAAGAGAATGGATACATGGAGTGTATGCACATAGAAGAATGGATACAAGGACTGTATGCCCATAAGAGAATGGATACATGGAGTGTATGCACTAAGAGGATGGATACACAGAGGTATCCACATAAGAGGGTGGATACGTGGAATGTATGCACACAGGAGAATGGATCCACGGAGTGTATGCACATAAAAGAATGGATACAAGGACTGTATGCACATAAGAGGATGGATACATGGAGTGTATGCACATAGGAGAATGGATCCACGGAGTGTATGCACATAACGGATACAAGGACTGTATGCACATAAGAGGATGGATACAAGGAGTGTATGCACATAGGAGAATGGACACACGGCTTAATGCACATAACAGGATGGATACAAGGAGTGTGTGCACATAAGAGGATGGATACAGGAGTGTAAACACACAAGAGAATGGATATGTGGTGTGTATGCACATGAGTGAATGGACACGTGGAGTGTACATATTGTGTATTTACATAAGATGAAAGATATATGGGGTGTATTCCCATAAAAGAATGGGTACATGGAGTGTATGCACATAGGAGAATGGATAATGTGGAGCATACGCACATAAGAGGATGGACACACGGAGTGTATGCACATAAGGAGATGGATTCATGGAGCGTATCCACATAAGAAGATTGATACGAGGATCCTATGCACATAAGATGATGGATACGCAGAGTGTATGATCGTAAGAGAATGGATACATGGAGTGTATGCATGTAAGAAGATAGATGCACAGAGCATATGCACATAGGAGAATGGATACACGGAGTGTATGCATATAGCAGGATGGTTACAAGGAGTGTATGCACGTAAGAGGATGGATATGCGGTGTGTACGCACATGAGTGAATGGATACGCGGAGGGTACATGTGGAGGGTATGCACATAAGACGATGGGTATGCGTAGTGTATGCATATAAGAGGATGGATATACGGAGGATATGAACATAAAAGGATGGATCCACGGAGAGTATGAACATAAGAGTATTGATACACGGAGTGTGTGCACATGAGAGGATGGATACATGGAGGATACGCACATAAGAGAATGGATACAGAGTATATGCACATAAGATCGATACATGGAGTGTGTGCACATAAAAGGATGGATACAGGTTGTGTACCCACATAAAAGGATGGATATACAGAGTGTGTGCACATAGGAGAATGGATACATGGAGTGTATGCACATAAGAGGATGGATACTAGGAGTGTATGCACATAAGTGGATAGATACATGGAGTGAATGCACATAAGAGAATGGATACATGTTGTGTATGCACAAAGAGTATGGATACACAGAGTGTATGCACAAAATAAAATGGATACATGCTGTGTATACACATAAGAGTATGGATACACGGAGTGTATGTACATCAAAGGATGGATACCTGGAGTGTATGCATGTGAGAGAATGAATACATGAGTGTTTGCACATAAGAGGATAAATACATGGAATGTATTCACATGAGAGAATGGATACGTGTTTCGCATGCACATAAGAGAATGGATACACAGATATGCACATAAGAGGATGGATACACGTTGTGTATGCACATAACAGGATGCTTATGTGGTGTATGCACATAGAGGATGGATACACAGAACATATGCACGTAAGAGGATATATATGCAGAGCGCAGGCACATACGAGGATGGATACGTGGAGCGTGTGCACATAAGAGGATGGATACACAAAGTGTGTGCACATAAGATGACGGATACATGGGGTGTATGCATACAGAAGAATGGATACCCGGAGTGTATGCACATAAGAGGATGGATACACAGAGTGTGTGCACTTAAGAGGATGAATACATGGAGGGTATGCACATAAAGCACCAATACACGGAGTGTGTGCACATAAGAGAATGGATACACGGAGTGTATGCACATAGAGGATGGATATACGGAGCAGATGCACGTAAGAGGATATATATGCAGAGCGTAGGCACATACGAGGATGGATACGTGGAGTGTGTGCACATAAGAGGATGGATACACGGAGTGTGTGCAACTAAGAGGATGGATACATGGAGTGTGTGCACATAACAGCACACTGTGTAGCCATCAAGGGAAATCAAAGCCCCAAGTTTCCACAGGAGTGCATCTCTCAAGAACAATGTCCTTGCAGGATGGAAGGAAGGGGGAAAAGTGCGGGGGAGGTAACACCTCCAAGGTATCAATCACACCCTTCCAGAAGATGTTCTTCTTTCTTTGCTTGTTTACAGCTCTTAGGTACTGTTCTGATTTCCACCTTCCATGACTCACTTAAGGGGGGCAGCTCAATGCATGCAGGTCTGGGAGAATCAAATGCCCCACTCCCTGGATTTCTGACCCCTCAGGGGAGTGTTCTCTTAGTATAATGAGACCTGTTCTCTCCTTCAAGCAGCATACATGACAACTACCTGCTGGCATTTTTTTTTTTTTTAACCCATGCATGTTTACCTCCACGGCCTGGAAAATTCCAGTCAGTTCCTAATGCTCCCTTCCCTCCCACAGCAGCCAGCAGTTTCCATGGCAACGGGTAAGCCTGCAGGTACCAGCAAGAACAAAGCTGAGTCCCTGATAATAAAACTGCCTGGTGGGGGGATGGGGGAGGGTTTTGGCAAGACTCAGGCCTCCCCTCCCCCTGGCTGTGGCTCTTTAATTTCAGAGCAGCTCTTGTGATTGAAAATCATACGACCCCCTCCCCCTACGACAAAAGCATGATTTGGAGAATCTAATTTACACAGGGAGGCTGAGGAGCACCGGGCCAGCAGGCACCTCCCTATAGCGATGCACAACGCGGCCCCTCTGTCCAGCAGCAGCAGCACCTGGGAACTTGCTAGAAATCCAAATTTTGGGGCCCCAGCCCAGACTTTAATGAACCCTCCAGGTGTCTCTGGTGCTTGTCCCTCTTGAGAACCACTGGTCTCTAGGGCTGATTAACACCTATCAGGGGGTGATCATGGGACCATTATTTCCCATCTGATGGGAAAGCCCTTCCCATGTAGCCTTCAGTCTCTAGACATTCTCCCCATATTAAATCCTGAGATATCCCCTCTCCCCACACTACATCTGCCTCCTGATGCCTCTCATTTCTCTCACCGTCCCAAGCTCCTCACACACTCAGATGCCAGGAAGGGGGAAGGGGGAAGGGGGAGGGACCTCTCAGTGGGTTGGGGGGTTCCTTTGGGGTGATGAAAATACTTTGCAACTAAACAGAGGGGACAGTTGCACAGCACTGTGGCACTAAATGCCACTGAATCATTCTCTTTAAAACAGTTAATTTTAGGGGCGCCTGGGTGGCGCAGTCGGTTGAGCGTCTGACTTCGGCTCAGGTCATGATCTCACAGCTCATGAGTTCGAGCCCTGTGTCTGGCTCTGTGCTGACAGCTCAGAGCCTGGAGCCTGCTTCAGATTCTGTGTCTCCCTCTCTCTCTGCCCCTAACCCACTTGCATTCTGTCTCTGTCCCTCTCAAAAATAAATAAACATTAAAAAAAATAAAAAATAAAAATAAAAACATAAACGTTAATTTTACGATCTATGAATGTCACCTCCATAAATTTATTTAAAAAAAAAAAAAAACCAAAACCACTCCCAATTCAACACATTTCAAATTTGGTCACATCATTTACAAAAAACCTAGTCAATCAGAAAGTTGGGTCATGATTCTCTCTAGACCAGTGCTGCCCAACAGAAACATAATACAAGTCATGTATATAATTTAAAATTTTCCAGTAACCATGTTTTTAAAAAGAAACAAAGGAGCAGAATTAACCCTAATAACTGGGGTGTCTAAGTGGCTCAGTTCGTTAAGCGTCCGACTCTTGATCTCAGCTCAGGGTTGTGGGTTCAAGCCCTAGTTGGCCTCCACCATGGGTGGGCAGCCTACCTTAAAAAATTTTTTTAGGGGCGCTGGGGTATCTCAGTCGGTTAAGCATCTGACTTTGGCTCAGGTCGTGATCTCACGGTTCACGGTTTTGAGCCCTGCGTCACGGGTTTGAGCTGTGCTAACAGCTCAGAGCCTGGAGCCTGCTTTGGATTCTGTGCCTCCCTCTCTTTCTGCCCCTCCCCTGCTTGTGCTCTGTCTCTCTCCCTCTTTCTCAAAAACAAACATTAAAAAATTTTCAAAGACTTAAAAAAATCTTTTTTAAGTAAAAAATTAATCCTAATAACACAATACATTTATGTCACTCACCACGCCTGGAAACTGTCCTGGGAAAACCATGAACATCAATGCTAACTTTCCCTCTCCGTAGCCCTCTAGCCCACTGACCCCCAAGTCTTATCGATTGTGCCTCAGAAGTAGGTTTTCCATTAGCCTGCCCTATTGATCTCTTTTTCAGGTTACTGTAAAAACAATCCTGGGTATTCCTCCTTCTCAAAGGAAAATACGGTCCAAGCCACCCGCTGCCCAATCCTTTTTCATTCGATTCCTGTTGGTCTTAGAAAAAATTCCACCCTCCTCATGACAGCCTACAAACCGTGGTGACCCCAGATTTTCTTTTTAGAGGAATTTGGGGGTGCCAGCTATGATGGAAGGGACTCTGTGGAACTTTCCTTGAAGCCGGGCCCACACAAAGTTCTGAACCATTAGACTCTATACCTGGAGTGGGCCAACATTTTTCTGCAAAGAGCCAGATAGTAAATATTTGGGGCTTTGTGGGCCATGCGGTCTCTTACTCAACTAGTCAACTCAGCCACTAGAGCGTGAAAGCAGGGCTAGGCGATGGTAACTGAATGAGCAGGGCGGTGTTCCAATAAAACTTTATTCATGGACACATCTCTCCATCTCCCCGACTGCTGGTCTCAGCCACCCCTCCATCATCTCTCCCCTGTATCCTGCAGCCTTTTCTTCATTGGTCTGCTCTGCCTACCATCTCTGGCCTTCAATTAATTTTCCTCACCAGCGTCAGAGTGGAATTAGCAAGGGGAAATCTGGTGGGCGGATCGCACTGCTTTCAGACACACACTCAGTTCTTTATGAGAATCTGTAACCAGACGGAGCTCCAGAGTTTGTATAGAAGGGGCTTGGCAGGCTGGCTGGAAGGTTTATGGGACCGGGCTCGGCAGCAGCGACCTTTCGCCGATACTCCATCACACAAGGCGGCCACTGGGACAAGGCACACAACTCCTTTGAATGCACGTATTTAGGGCCTTATGAAGTTCGGTACAGAGGAGTAAGGGCGAAAGAGTACTACTCACTGTCTGAGTGATTATTCCAGTGTTTGTGTATTTAGCTCAACAAACACGCCTGGAAGTAGACTGCCATCGTTACGTGCCAACATTTAAAAGCTTCATACATAAGGACCAGGGGCCATGCTGGGTGTCTGAACAAGCACTCAAGTTGCCTCAAAACAGGGACACAAGATTCCGCGCCACCCCCGTCCCCCCAACACCAGAGTGACAACCAGGACCCAGGGATATTACCTACAAACAGATGGCTAGTATTAAATATTTTTATGGTTTAGAAATGGACGTTCCCCCCCTCCCAGAATACATGGGGATACAACAGCCATGTTGTGCTGTTTCTGGGAAAACCGTTCCCTTCCTGAGTCGGATGTCAATGTCTATAGAACTTGGACCCAAGCCTGGCACTCGTAGGTCATTAATCAGGGGGAAAGTCCACGGTAGGTGACTGCCCTAGGGTTTTATTTGGCACCCGGGACCAAGCTGACATCGTAACAGTTACTTTTCAGAGACGGTTTGGTTTTTTTTTTTTTCCTCAGAAATAATCGCCTCCAACAAAATCCTCCTTTGTGTTCAGTTTTGGGTCCAGATGTTGCGTTTAGGACCTGGCTACTGAAGGGCTCTGAGCAGATGTCTGAGTTGAGGATGGGAGCAAGAGTCTGGAGCAGGCAGAGAGCCCCTTTGCTCGTTGCACAAGACAGCACAGTGAATACGTTTAAAATATTTTTTAATGTTTATTTATTTTTGAGGGAGAGAGAGAGAGACAGACCGTGAGCAGGGGAGGGGCAGAGACAGAGGGAGACACAGAATCTGAAGCAGGCTCCAGGCTCTGAGCTGTCAGCACAGAGCCCGACGCGGGGCTTGAACTCACGAGCTGTGAGATCATGACCTGAACCGAAGTCAGACGCTTACCCGACCGAGCCACCCAGGCACCCTGCACAGTGAATATTTCTATAACCGTGGGGAGGGCAATGTCCCATTCAATTTAACAAAGAAGCCAGTGGATGTGAAAGAAAACATGAATACGTCTGTCTCCACAAACACTGAAAAGTCAGGTGCAGGGGAAAGCCCATCAGGAGTAGGGCTGAGGAAAAACATCACAAAGTGTACGTTCAACACCATACATACTTTGGCACTAAGCCCGGAGAGTGCCAAGTGGTCAGAGAAGGAGAAAAATCCTCAAAATGCAAATCCAGGCAAAGGGTGCACATTCAGAGGGACAGCAGAGGGGAGAGAACTTGAGTGTTTTGAAAAGCACCTCATTTGGGATCCAAAAAACTGGACATCAAAACCAAAATGAGAGGCTGCTACTCCCATCAGACAGAGAACACTGAGAAAAGCTGTAACATCCAAGGTCGTTGAAGATGTGGAGGAATGGGCACAGCCCCAGGCTCACGGTGGGAGTGTGTGTGTGGTCCACACAGCTTTTCTGGAGAACACAGGTCTCAGAGTTAGAGACAGAAATGAACACACACAAGCTCACGTCTGGTCTACACGAGTACGTGCAAAGGTACACATCCACAGGCGCCATTGTAACGGGGTCAAGAAAATTGGGGCGGGGCAGAGGGTGGGCGGAAGAATGTTCAGTGCAAACACAAGAACATTGAGTGTGAGGATGAGACACCATCAGTGTCTTCCTTTAGAATTAAATTTTGTAGGGGCGCCTGGTGGCTCAGTCGGTTAAGCTTCCAACTCTTGATTTTGGCTCAGGTTGTGATCTCGTCATCATGAGATCGGGCCCCATGTTGGGCTCTGTGCTGAGTGTGGAGCCTGCTTAGGGTTCTCTCTCCCTCTCTTTCTTGTGCTCTCTTTCTCTCTCAAAAATAAAAATAAAATAAAATAAATTTTGTGTTTGGAAGAACATTTAGTATCAAGATATATTTAATGGGAGAAACATCAGAAAAATCTAATCCTTTGTATAGATCAGAGTTCCTCGACCTCAGGACTCCTACCATTGACGCCCCGCTCATTCTTCATGGTAGGCAGCAGGCCTGTGCATACTCTGTAGGATGTTTAGACCCTCCCCAGACTCCTCCCACTAGGTGCTCTGTGTACCACCCCCAGCTGTGACGATCAGAAATTTCTCCAGCATGGCCAAATGTCCTCTGGAGGAATAAAATCTCTCCTGGTTGAGGATCACTAACACAGACGCTAACCTCAACTCTGAGTCAGAATTATTCATGCATTCATTATTCATTCATGCAAACTCGAGGGCTGCACCACAGACATATAACACAAGCTGCATACGTAATTTAACATTTTCCAGTATTCCCGTTAAAACATGTAAGAAGAGGGGCACCTGGGTGGCTCAGTCGGTTAAGTGTCTGACTATTGATTTGGGCTCAGGTCATGATCCCACGGTTGGTGGGATCAAGTCCCACGTCAGCCTCTATGCTGGCAGCGCAGAGCCTGCTTGGGACTCTCTCTCTCTCTCGCTCACTCTCAAAATAAAGAAATATTTAAAAAATAAAACAGATTAAAAACATGTAAAAAGAAACAGGTAAAAATAATTGTAAGGATGTATTTCATTGAAACCAACATATCTGAATGAGTACCATTTCAACATGTTGCACTGGCCACATTTCAAGGGCTCACTGGCCACCCACGTGTGGCTGGGTATTGAGCAACTCTGTGCACCAAGAACTCTGGGAGACATAGGAATACAGTGGGGGCGAAAGACGGCAAGCTTCCTGGGTCCTGGAAACTTCCATTTTGGCGGGAGTAACAGATATAAGCATAAACACATGTAGTGTGAGGCAGTAAGGAAGGGACCTGGCCGCAGCGAGACAGGAGGCAATGCAGGGGGTGAGGAAGGCCTGGGAGGGGCACAGGTGGGTGGCACAGCAGGCTGGACGGTCCCGGTGAGGTCTGTCTCCAGGACCCTCTGTCCTCAGCCTCCCAGGCCCCGGCAGAGGGAGGGCAGCAGGTGCGGATTACCGCCAGGACCCCGCTGCCCCTCCACAGCGCCTGTCCTCCTGTCCCCGCTGTCCTCCAGGCCTCCTAGCTGCACTGTGCCCGGGACCCACCCACGGGCGGCACTGGGGTACCCAGTGCTGTGGGGCCAACAACATCCTCCTCCCCGAGGCCTGCGAGGCCCTGCATGACATGGTCTGTGAGGTGCTCCCCCAGCACAGACACACACAAGGACACACAGACACACACAGGGACACATGTGGACACACAGACACACACAGAAACATGTGGACACACACAGACACACATAGATGTACACACACAGATACACATGCACACACAGACACAGAGATGCACACAGACAAATACACAGACACACACATATTGCTGCTTCCTTTTAGGATCCAAGCCTCACCCCAGAGGCCAGCCACTGCCCAGAGGACGGCCCAACCCTCTCTGGGCTTCCCTCATCTGCTCTGCCACGTCCTGCACAGTCCTTGCCTTAAATAATTAAAAAAAAAATTTTTTTTTTTTAATTTTTGAGAGAGCATGTGAGCAGGGGAGGGGCAGAGAGAGAGGGTCCAAGCAGGCTCCCTACTGTCAGCTCAGAGCCTAATTTGGGGCTCAAACCCATAAACTGTTGAGATCATGACCTGAGCCAAAGTCAGACGCTCAACCAACCAAACCACCAGGAGCCCCAATCCCACGTGAAATCACACTCCTCACTACACGGTTGTCTGTGGCCGTCCCCACTGGAGGGTGCGCTCATGGGGCTGGGGTCCTCTCTCTGGCTCACGGTCATCTCCGAGGTGCGGCACAGTCGGTGCTCAGTTAGACAGTGGATGTGTGCACCCATCAGCACCCCATCAGCTTCATCTGCAGACCCTAGCTTTCACAGACAAGGGGGGTGCGCACATGGGCACACGGTCCTCACTTCTCCCTCTCTTTGCAAAGTTAGCATCCAAAATAATTAAAAACAGGTGTTTCGACAAAAATCTGCCCGTGCACGCTCATGGCAGCACTACTCACACTAACCGGAAGGCGGAAACAACCCAGTGGCCACCAAGGACGAGCGGATCGACAAAACAGGGTCTGTCTGCACAACCGAATATTATCCAGCCGTACCAAACAGCAAAGGACCCACACACGCTACAACGCGGGGGGACCCTCAGCAACATCACGCTAAGTGAAAGAGCCCGGTCCAGAAAGACCACACGGGGTAGGGTCCCATTTGTACGAAGGGTCCAGAATCAACACATCTACAGAGACAAAGAACGGACGGGTGACTGCTCAGGACCGGAGGGACAGGAGGTCATATAGGCAGAGGTGGACTTTCCCTCTGGGGTGATGAACACGTTCTAACATTGCTGGTGGTCACACTGCCCCGTGAATATACTAACCAGCGCTGAGCACTTCTCCGTGAACAACCCCCCCCCCCACCACCTCAATGGAATGACTTTGAATCAATACACACTTAAAAAAAAAAAGGCCATGAAACTGGTCTTCACACACACTGCACTCAGCAGTTACAGGCCAGCAAACTATTTCCCCCAGACAGTGAGCGGGCAACACTGTCCCCGTGCTGTCGCGATGTTCCCCACACTCCTGCACGTCAGCACAGCAAACCTACCTGTGCTGTTTCCTTGAGCAGAAAAGTGTAACAGGAGTCAGGAGCCAGAGCAGTGCCGTCCGAGGGAAATACAAATCCAACCCCCTATCTTAAGTTTTCCAGTGGCTATGTTAAAAAAAATTTTTTAAACTTAAAAAAGTTGAAAGAAACAGGTCACGTTAATTTGAATAACGTATTTTATGTAACGCGGCATCTCCAAAGTAGTTTCATTTCAGTACATCCTCCATATGAAAGATTGCTAATATATTTTACGATATTTTTGTCATCTTCAGTCTGAGATCTAGGGTGCACTTTATACTTGTAGTTGAGCCCGTCTGGAGTCTGATAGACCACATTTCAAGGCTCCAGAGCCACCTGTGGTGTCAGCCAGGAAAGAGTCTCTTTCTCCACCCACCTGAGGTTCCCCAGGGGGACCCTGCGAATGACACCAGCGAGACAGGTTCCCAAGAGAAAAACACACAGTTTATGAAGTATGCATGTTGCACGCATGTGTACACACGCACGCACACACACACAGAAGCACCCAGGGATAGATGAGGAAGGAACCCAGAAGGGTGGTTAGAACTTGGATTTAAATATTAACAGAGGTTAAGGGTTTGTGGCTTCTGGGCTCTGGAAGCAAGTTCCAGAAGGACAAGCAGAAGTATGGTGAACAAGGGTGGTTTGGTGAGGTTTGTTAGTACATGTTGATTGATGCCTTCTCTGCTGGGAAGAGCTAGTGTGAGAGGGAGACTGTAAGTCTGTGCTCTGATTTTAGACCTTTTCCTGAATCTGCCAGTTCTCCGTGGCCTTTAGCTCAAATAATCCATGTGCCAAAAGAGGCACATTTTGGGGTGGTATTTTCTGGCCCCCTCGTGGCCACACCCCCACAGTAGTGATTATAGCCCATACCTCGCACATAGTAGTCCTGTCATCAGTACGTTTTTTAACGAAGAAATTAATTATGAAAAAATGGAAACGTGCTTTTGAGTTTTTTTAAAGGAATCTCTACGCCCAACATGGGACTCGAATCTACAGCCTTGAGATCAACAGTCGCTTGCTCTACTGACTGAACCAGCCAGGCGCCCAGGTTATGAGGTATTCCTAAACACAACAAAAATCAAAACAAACTGAAACAACCCAGCGAACACTGAGTATATGCACACCAGGGTTCGAATCCCCATTCTGCTGAGTCGTAGCCGGTGTGGTGAGGCAAGTCATTTCATCAGAACCTCCCCTTCCTCATCTACGGAGGGGGAGGACAATCCACCTCCAGCGTTTCCTTGGGATTCATAAAGAAAAGAAGGTCTGTCAGCACTCAGCACAGCGCCTGGTTCGCAACAATAATTCAGTTCACGTCAGCACTGACAGCAACCATGTACAGATACAAGTTAAGAACGGGAAGGAAACATTTAAAATGGAAAACTTTTATGCTGGACTGATAGTCATTATTTATACAAAAAAAAAAAAAACCCTCTTACTAGTTTTGATCGCTACAAGATTAGGTATAAGGGATGAAAACAAAGAAGTAGGGAAAAAAAAAATCAGAAATGAGGCTGGGGTGAGATTCTACAGAATGGAGACGCATGCCCAAAACATTGTTAGTAGAGTTACACACAGCAGTGGTGCCTATGGAAATGCCAGGGCTACCTGAGCGTCTTTAGTAAAACCTTGGTTTGCAAGCACAGTTCGTTCCGGAAACACGCTTGTAATCCAAAGCACTCCTTGCATATCAAAGCGAATTTCAAGAACCATTGGTTCTGCCGTGATCATGTGACATTGGGTGCCACACACTACTTGTGTTGCAAGACCTCGCTTGTTTATCAAGTTGAAATGGATTGCAAATGGTGGCTCATCTTGCGGAACCCTCACAGAAGAGGTAACTCGCAATCCAAGGTTTTGCTGTATTAGGTTGTTCTGTTACAAGCACAGAGTGATTCTGAATTAAAAACAGAAACAAAAATTTTCGAATAAATGTATTAACACATAGAGCCAACTGGTTCTGAATAAAAATGCTGAGCTAATTTCTTCTGGTGTTTTGTGCAGGACTTCACTTGCAATTTTTTTTAATTTACAAAAATTTTTAATGTTTATTTTTGAGAGACAGAGAGAGAGAGATACAGAGACAGAGCACAAGTGGGGAGGAGGAGAGAGGGAGGGAGACACAGAGTCTGAAGCAGGCTCCAGGCTCTGAGCTGTCTGCACAGAGCCTGACAGGGGACTTGAACCCATGAACCACCAGATCATGTCCTGAGCCAAAGTTGGACGCTTAGCCAACTGAGCCACCCAGGCGCCCCTATTTGCAATTTGTTAGTATAATTTGCAGGAAGCCCCGCAGCACAGACAGAAAGACCCTTGAAAGTCTTGTCTATATTCCGAATGCTTACATCTCAATACATTTGAATGGTCATGAAAGCTAGAAACTCAAGGGAATGTATACTTTCTTAAGTCCTAAACAAGGAAACAACTGGAGTTATCGGATGGCTTTCTGTCAGATTTTACGAATCATAATCAAATTCTACCAACTTCAGTGCACTAGCTACCTTTCCTGAGCCCATCCATCTGAGAAACTGGGGATCCAGACAAGACATCTCCCTATTGAAGAATCAAGTCAAATTCCATTTAGAAAGTTCGGAACCTCCGTGACTGAAACCAGACGAAATAAACAATGATGCTTTTTCTTTTTTTTTTTTTTTTTTAATTTTTTTTTTAATGTTTATTTATTTTTGAGACAGAGAGAGGCAGAGCATGAACAGGGGAGGGTCAGAGAGAGAGAGAGACACAGAATCGGAAGCAGGCTCCAGGCTCTGGGCCATCATCAGCCCAGAGCCCGACGCGGGGCTCGAACTCATGGACCGTGAGATCGTGACCTGAGCTGAAGTCGGACGCTTAACCGACTGAGCCACCCAGGCGCCCCTGATGCTTTTTCTTTTTTAAGGGAACACATGCATGTACGTGAATTAATTTGAGAACCACTGAAGGTAGCCCCTGAATGAGTAAAAACAAATTCAGGTTTCTGTGTTGCATGTGTATATGTGTGTGTGTGTGTGTGTGTGTGTGTGTGTGTGTGTGTGCATGCATGTGTTAAAGAAAGAAAAGGGGGTACCTGGGTGGCTCAGTCGGTTAAGTATCCAACTCTTGATTTCGGCTCAGGTCACATCATGGTTGTGGGATAGAGCCCACGTGTTGGGCTCTGCGCTGACAGTGTGAAGCCTGCTTGGGATTCTGTGTCTCCCTCAATCTCTCTCTCTCTCTGCCCCTCCGCTGCTTGTGCTGGCTCTCTCTCCCCCAAAATAAACAAATAAACGTTAAAAAAAATATATATATACGCTTTGTGTGTGTGTGTGTGTGTATATGTGTGTATATATATATATATATATGCTTTAAATAAAAGAATAAGTTTGTCAGAACATGAAAATTGCAAAGCAAAAAACTGAAAGGAAAAAGAAAGGTTGCATGGATAGGATGTGCAGATGGAGAATGGATTTAGGTCTGTTTACTGCAGGGCAAGAGGGGGGCCCCTGAACAGCGGACATTCAAAAACATCATTCCTTGGCCTGATTCACTGCCATGTTCATGTCACTGGAGCGGCGGCTTGCTTTTATCCTGGGGCCAGATTCCACAGCCCACTGATATGCGGAGACGGTATCTGGTAACTGAATGTTGTTGCCACGCCTTATCAGTTTCTTTCCAAACAACTGAATGCAGATCTGGTCTCTGTTCCTTGGAATTTCTTTCCTTATCTTACAGTGAAATATGTCACCCGTAGAGAGGAATGCACACAGGGCCACATCTGAACATTTTAAAGATAATCTGAAGACCAACACCCAGGCACGGGATGTGCGATTTTTAGGTATTTACCAGCTCCAAGCTGATTCACTGAAAATCAGTTCTCTAAATGACCACTTTTGCTGCCTGGAGAATTCCCTAAATGGCCAAATTTATCGGGTTCATCTAGTTCATCACCACAAAAAAAACGTGTTTCTTTTAACTCTTTCTGACAGGTACAGCAATCTCATTGGGAAGAGAGCTTCTGGAAATATCCATGACATTTGAATGATTTCGTTTGAGCTTTTAGTTTTGGTTCAGGGTCGTTTACTTTTAGTTTAGTCTCACGTTCCTCTGCACAGGCTTTGTCGTGGCCCAACTGAAGTCTGAAGTGATCTGAGGATTTTCTTTTTTTATATTAAAATGAGGATCTCTGGGTGTTTCAACAAAGAGTATTCTTGTTGATCTGGAAAGTCAAGGATGTTACAGATGATAGGACAGGTCTCTGTCAACCAACCCCTTTTCACGACTGTGTTTTGCCTTTTGAAATTCCCTTAATTGACAGGTTATGTTACCCAGCACGATCACATAGCTATTTTGACACGTCTTAGACATGTAAGAGGTGTTCTGTGCCTAAAATGAGAATCACACCCAATCTGATGTGCGACGGAGCTGGATTTGCAAATCAGGCTACGAAGCTGAGACAGACCTGCCCCATGTGAAACGAGAGCTAAAGCAAAACCAAAATTAGTTTCAACTGAAACTAAAAAAAAAAAAAGTTACTCCTGAAGTCCACTAGCACCACGCCACATGCATGGGAGGATCTGGTGTCCCACTCGCCGATATTTGACGGAAATTAGTTTACCATGAATTGGTAATTCAGTAAACTGTCTTTCTGACAGATTCACTCTCCAAGTCCCCTCCCCCTGAATGCTGGGACCATCACTAGATACCTGCTCCAGGATGGTGATCGGACATCTTCTCTCTCCTGTATTAACCGGTCCCGCTGACGTTCAAACATCCCATCATAAAAAGTGCTTTCCGGGGGCGGCTGGGTGGCTCCGTCTGTTAAGCGTCCAACTTCGGCTCAGGTCACGATCTCGGGGTTCGTGGGTTCGAGCCCCGCGTTGGACTCTGTGCTGACGGCTCAGAGCCTGGAGCCTGCTTCCGTTCTGGGTCTCCCTCTCTGTCTGCCCCTCCCCTATTCGCGTGCTCTCTCTCTCTCTCTCAAAAATAAGTTAACAAACAATTTTTCTTAAAAAGTGCCTTCTTGACCCCATGTCCCTCTGGCTGCTGCCCCATGTCTCTGCCCCCTTGTAGGCAACACGTACCCAGAGCATCTTTTCACTCCTGCCCCAGGTCCTCCTGTCCGTTCTCTCCTGAACCCACTGGTATTGGGCTTCTGCCCCAGACCCACGCTGACCCATTCCCGCCTGGTTCTCCAGGGTCCCCCACTTTGCCGAAACCAGCATTGGCTCTCGGTTTTCATCTGATCCATCTCCTGACTGCCCGTGAAAACGTGGAGCCCGTCCTGCCCCCCGCAGCCCTCTCTTTGCTTGGTTTCCGTGCCCTGCATGACCTACCTTGTCCTCCCACGGCACTGAGCACCCCTGCTCAGGCTTCCTCACCCCACCCAGATGAATCCTTTGATGGAGACAGGCTGGAGCAGGGCAGCCACACCTCAAGGAGACATGCACGAGACCGAGCCTCCAGGAGGAACCAGCATCTGCCAACACCTTGAATGTGGGCTTCCGGACTCCAGGACCATGAGATTGACTTCCGTTGTTTTAAGACGTGGCGTTTCTGGTGATTTGTTACAGCGCTCTAGGAAATGAACACACTCCCCAAACTGGCATCTTCATCCAGATTCTCTGCTGAGCTCCAGACTCATGTAGCCAACTTCTCACAGCTTATCTTGTCCCCTCGGGTACCTCACAGACACCTCAAAACTGCTATCACCAAATTGGGACCCCTGACTGCCTCCTAGCCCTGTGTTGTGGTCTGAATGTTTGTGTCCCCACGACATTCGTCTGTTGAAACCCCTAGTCCCCTGTGTGACGGTGTTGGGAGGTGAGGCCTCTGGGAGGTGATTAGATTTGGATGAGGTCATGAGGGTGGAGCCCCAGTGATGGCATCAGTGCCCTTTCAAGAAGAGGAAGAGAGACCAGGCCTTGCGTTCTCTCCATGTGAGGACACAGCCAGGAGGTGGCCTTCTGGAAGCCGGGGAGAGAGCTCTCACAAGAGCCAAATCTGCTGGCCCCGGGATCTTGGACTTCCAGTCTCCAGAACGGTGAGAAACACATTCTGTTGCTCCAGTGACCCAGTCCGTTTGGGCCGATGATACATCCTGCCGTCCCCCCAGTCCTCCCACCGTCGTAAATAACAACCCCACTCATCCAGCTGTGGGCTCACCATTGACTTCGTTCCCTCACACTCCCAGGTGCAATCGGTAGCCCATCTTGTTAACTTTTCCTTTAAAAAAAATTTTTTTTTTACATTTATTCATTTTTGAGAGACAGAGCACAAGTGGGGGAGGGGCAGAGAGAGAGAGGGAGACACAGAATCCGAGGCAGGCTCCAGGCTCCGAGCTGTCAGCACAGAGCCCGACGCGGGGCTCGAACTCACAGACCGCGAGATCACGACCTGAGCCGAAGTCGGTCGCTTAACTGAGCAAGCCACCCAGGCGCCCCGACTTTTCCTTTTAAATATATCAAGGTTCCAACCAGTGCTCACCTCCTCCTACAAGGCGCCATCTTAGTCCAAGGCTCCACTTTCTCTCACCTGGGCCGCCACCAAAGCTTCACAACTGTCCTCTCTGCTTCCATTCCCCCCCACCCCCCCTCCCCCCCCCCCCCCCCCAGCAAGTGACTTCTCCACACGGTGGCCAGAGCTGCCTTTCCAAAATGCAGGTAAGACGTCCCCACACTGAATAAAAACCATGCAAGGGCTTCTCGCTATGCTCAGAACAAGGTCATTGTGCTGAGAACAAAACGCAGACTCCTCACACGTGCCTATGAGGTGCCAGGTGAGCTGTGCTGACCTCCAACTTGCTCGGACCCCATCCACTGTTTGCTGGCCACTCCGTTCCCACCACACCAGACCCCCTTCCATTTCTAGAACACACTCTACATCTCCTCATAGAGTCTCCGCACTTCTGTTCTCTCTGCTCTTGCCCCAAATGTTGCCATGGCAGAACCGATCACATCCTTCAGGGCTCAGCTGGGTTGTCACGTGCTCGGGGGAGGCTTCCTGACTATGTGCATAAACAGCTCTCCCACTCTCCCCTACACCTGCTCTGCTGCTCTCACTGTCTGACATGTTATGTTACTTTGTTATGTTGTTATATAGTGTGCGATGGATTACATGTTGCACCGTGTCATATTGTGTTATATTACATGTGTCACAGTGCATTTATACTGCATGATTACATGCTATATGTATATTATTACATACAGTGTATTATGTCATTTATTGCATATCATACACATACTATATACAATATCATATATCACATTATATATAACATATTGTCATATTGCATATTAGATCACATTATTACATGGCACTTTATATTATATTACATATTATATCATACATTATATTATGTATTATATCACATTATACTACACTATATACTATATCTGATTATATCATGTTATATTATGTTATTTGTCTTGCCTTTTCTCACTACCTAGCACTACATGGTTTTATGACTACCTAATGTGGTACCTGTACTACTAAGTATTTTATGTTTCTTTGTGTGTTTCTTGCCTGTTTCCTCCACTTGACTGGAAGCTCCATAAAGGCAGGAACTTCTGCTCTTTACTATTTTAATCTCAGCACCAGAACTGCACCTGGTATATAGTAAATGCCCAAAAATATTTGTTAAGGGAAATTGATTCAATAAGTGAAATGTGTCAAACTGATTTTCTAAGACAAACCTTGGGATAAAAGGGCAAATGGGGAAGTTTTAAAAATTTGATCATTTGGAGGACTGGCTCTCAGCAAATCAACACTTAGTAACAAGTTAATTTTGGGAGGCAATGGTTTCCCCAAAAGAAGTGTTAAAGGAAAAGTTTTGGCGGGGGCACTGAGTTATAATAGATATCAGATGCCAATGTGGGTTGTGACCCAATCCACCCTGTAGAAATTTCCAGCTGAGTGATTGAGGATGGAATTGATTCAGGTCAGGACTGACATTCGGGGGATGTAATCTTCCAGAAATTTAGGAAACACTGGCCAGAAATATAGTAGGCATGGAATAAAAATGGACTGAAAGGGCACCTGGGTGGCCCAGTCAGTTAAGCATCTGCCTGATTTCAGCTCAGGTCACAATCTCATGAGACTGAGCCCTGTGCTGGGTTCCATGATGGACATAGAGCCTGCCTGAGGTCCCCTCTCTCTCCCTCTGCCCTTCGCCCCTGCTCCTGCTTTCTAAGTAAGTGAATGAATGAATGAATGAATGAATAAATAAATAAATAAATAAATAAATGGCATTTCCTCTCCACTGGAAAACTGATTGATAGCATAAATGAAGGAGAGTGATGGAAACCCCCTTATACCTCAGAAAAGACACAGGCTGATAAGACGATGTGTGCCCCGATAGCAGCTGGGTAGGGATCAGCAAGGAGTGTGCAGAATTAAAAACAGGTCAGGCAGAGAGGATTAAGGAGCAGTTTTAAGTAAATAATTAGAAATACCATGCCAGGCCACAAGGCCGCTCAAGAAGCAGATGTAGAAGAACACACAGCAAGTCTTGTAACACCGGCTTGGAACACTGAAGGGAAATTAATTTCCTTTATTAAAAAACACCTAATACCTTTATAATTAAAAATAAAAACATTAAAAGAGAAACATTTTTAGAAAGTTAACTTTCCAAGTCTTGTAAAGCTGCTCTTAAGACTGAGCTAATGTATTCTATCCTCATTTGGAATTTGTGAGCCCACACCCGTCACAGTACAAACAAGAAGAGACTTCCAAGGACTCCTTATCTCTACCCGAAAGCATCAAATGGGGGTGATACACGGCAGAGACACCCTAATAAATGACCTTCCCATAAGAATTTGCCCAGAGGGACAGTCTGATGTTCTAAAGAACATAAATGGAATGATCCAAAGTTAACAGAATTCTGAGGAAGAATTATCACGTTTTACCCATCTCCCACATATCAAGTTTCTTTTCCCTGTCTAGCTTTAAAAAAAAGAAAAGGAACCCTTTACCAATTGAAGGACAAAACCAAATACTATTTTATAAGTTCTTATTCACCATGACTGGTGATTAACAAACAGAAAAAAAGGTTTGCTTTTTACTTTTATGGAACAAATGAGGGCATAGAAATTAGCTCAAAATAATTGAAGCTGGCACATGAAAAAATAAAAGCAAATACTGGTTTATGTCACTTTTTAAGAAGGAAAGGAAAAGAAAACAAGGTTGTCAGAACCTGAAAATTAGAGAAACTGACTAAAAGCAGGTCCAGGGAAATAACTACAAAACAGATGGTGTATACTTCGATCTGTTTACCGTCAGGAAGTAGATGTCTCCCAAATTCTGACCACATGGCACTGTGGCTCCAAGAACGCGATTCCCTTGCTTAATTACGCTGCGATGTATATATTTCTTGGACTCAAACCTGGCCTTGCAGCCTGGAGGGAGAATCCCACGGCAGGCTGATGAGCCGATGTGCCTCTGGAAACTGAGCCATGTGTTAAAAATCAAACTGCTCTGTCTTGATTTGCACCAACTTTCCAGTCGGCCCGTCCTTAGCTCAAACCCATTCCCCCCCCCCCGCCCCCCCCCCCCCCCCCCGCACTCAGGGGTCACGTGATATTGAGGCTGCTATTACTCGTGACTCTCAGGGCCATCCATGGTCTCGGCACTGATGAGATGGGGGAGATTACCCGAGCAGTGACAGATGGAAGGATTCAGACCACCTAGGGGCACCTTGTACGTGGCATGTGGTCAGCATATCGAAGGCAGCCATGTGGGGATCGAGCGGAGTGGGTCACATTTCCAACACCGACAGTCGTCCCACTCTACGCCAGGCGCCGCGCTGGATGCCAGGCCACCAGAGTGGGTACAACCAGGCACAGTCCTTCCCCTCCCAGGGTCTGACTCAAACGGTGGGGTAGATAACAAACAACTAATCATTCCACAAATTTCAGTACCAATTCGTCCAGAGAAAAGACACAGGAGAGACTTTTATCCATGTGAGAAAAGGGTCAACATCAGCTGCGGCGAAAGAAACCCCAAATCAAACCCCAACGTTCCCACTCGGCCTTCAGACAAAGGGGGAAACGCGGTCGCATACTGTGTTGCAGCTCTCAAACATGGTTCCGGGGCGTGTAAGTGGCACTGATGGGGCCACGGAAAGGACGATGTTTAGGGCACGAGAGCTGGAACAAGAAAGCAGAGCGTGGTCGCCTCCATCAGCCTCAGTTGGGAACGGCCACCTGGAGGGACCTCCACTTGTCACCACTCTGCCATGGGCATGAATGACTGAAAAATCAGCGAGTGTTAATTTGGGGGTGAAATCCTTGCAAGTACGCAAATTCGCAAAGACAGAATCAGCGAGGAAGGAAGATGGGCCACAGGCTGCCACGGTTCACGGTGACTGTCTCTGGGGAGGGCGGCCAGGTAAGGGAGACGCAGATGGAGGGAAAATTCACTATCTAATGGGTATTCTTGTCTCCTTCTTTGATCTTTGTGTTGGGTGTGTTTAGTATGTACTCAAATAAAGGAACGGTTTCAAGAAACTGCAACAGCGACAAGACTCAGGGCCTGTTAAGACTGCCTTCTGCCGTCTGTAGAAAAGGGATGATGTCATTTCCACCAATGGATAGCGGTGAGGGTTCAAGACCACTTAGGAACAGGCTAGGCATTTGGTAAAGAGGGGTATTTAAACCCCCTTCCGCACGCTCCCCCGGGCCTTGACCCCTAAAGGTGAAAAGTCTTCCACTGTCCTTCTAGAGCCTCGGTGGGTTCCGTGACCATGGTCATACCCTACTGTTTCTTTTCTAACTGTGCCAGGCACTCTGCTTGCCTATTCAATATCCACACCTCCCTCCCTTTCTCTCTCTCTAAATAATAACAAACTCGGATTTTGTTTAGCACAGCAATGTGGCTCAGTTAAAAATATCCACCTCCCCAGAAATCTTCTACAGCTGCATGAATGGGGCAAGTGAGCCACTGCTGGCCAATGAGACAAGCGAAAACCATCTTGACATCCGTTCCCAAATAAAAAGCAAAATTTCTGGAGGAGGAGGAGGCATCTGGCCTTTCCCCGCTGCTTCCTGCCCTTATGCTATGAAAGGTGAGGAAGAAAAGGAAAACGGGCCTGGGTCTCGGATGAAGCCGTTGGGCCCTAACAGTCCATCTTCAGTTATGGAAGAAGAATAAAGCCCTCACTCTCTTAGGTTAGTGTGGTAGGTTTATCTCACAGGCACAGGTGAGATCGTCCTGAACTGACACTGCTTCCAGCAAAAGGATGTAGAGGGTCCTGGTCTGCCTTCCTCCCCTACCTTCCTTCCAAGGTAACTCGACTCGGGCCACAACCCAGCCACCACCAGCATGTGCAGATGTCTCTCCTCAACCCCAGCCCCAAATACCACGGACTGATGGGCCCCAGATCCCTTTCTCTCAGGCTGCCGCCTCCAGCCCTCCACCACAGATGGACTTCTCTTAATCCCTATTTTGGGTCCTGGTTACCATTCGCTCCACAAAACAAAGCCAGCCTCACGCCCAACCTTGACCTGTCCTTAACGGCTCTGTGCTTCAAATCCTCCATCTGTAAACTGGAACGACTGGGGGACTAGCTTCACACGGGGTGTGGTGAGGATTCTTCAACATCATCGGGCTTCCAGCCGCTTTACCGGGAAGAGAATGTGCTGACCAGGCGATGCCTCGATCCAGAGGGGCTTAGCAGTTAATCATGTCCTTGGACGCAGCTGCCTGGGTACACGTGTGTGCGCATGATCTTGGCAGTCTTGACTTGTTCTTAGTTTAAAACTATCAGCAGGGCTATGGGCTTTGATGTAGCAACAGGAAGCTGGGCTTTTTAGGTTTATTCAACATACCATGCGAATGTCTCCTACGTGCCAGGCATGGTTCTAAGCAGTGAAGATAAAACAGTGAACGAGCAGTCAAAAATCCCTGACTTCATGCTTGTGATGGCGTAGTGGGGGAAATAGAGAACGAGCAAAGGGACAGAGGCACAGAATGAGGCCACGAGGGGCAGTGTGAAGCAAATGGAGCCAGGGAAGGTGCTAGAGCATGCACTAGGGGCAGGCTAGCGGGGAGCTTTCTAGGGAGATGGCATGCAGGCAGAGACCTCAAAGAAATAAGAGAAGGACAGGACCACCAGACTCGGCAAACAAAGATACGGGACGCCCAGTTGAAACGCACGCGCTACTGGGGACACGTTAACACTATGCAACGATTTGCTACATTGCCACCCCAGGACGCCAGGGTCCCATGAGCCATGAAAGAAGGACAAAACATACACACACCACAGCAGGTAGCCATTCTGCCCAAGTGAAACTCAGGGATTGGCCCGAGAGGGGAGGAAACCTGTGTCCATTCAAAGACTCGTATGCCAATGTTCACGGCTGCCCCAAAGTTCCCCATGGCCAGACCTCTTCCCTCAACGCCTTTTTTTATTTCATTTTAACGGTGGCAAAATACAGATAGCACAAAACTTACCATCTCAACTGTTTTTAAGTGTGCAGCTCAGGCGTACTAAACACGTTCATGCTGTTGTGCAACCATCAACACCCTCTGCCTCCAGGACGTCTTACAAAACTGAGGCCCTGTGCCCATTAAACGATGGCGGCCCATTCTTCCCTCCCCAGGCCCTGGAGCCCGCCATCCCTCTTTCTGTCTCTATGTATTTGGGTACTCTGAACCTCTCCGATAAATGCAAACATACAGTGTCAAGTCTCGTGTGGCTGGCCTACCGCACTTAGAGTCACGTCCACAAGGTCCATCTGCGCTGTAACACGTGGCCGAACCTTTTCAGGGCAGGATAACGTCCACTGTATGCACATCCCACACGCTGCTTATCCTTGGCCCGTCCACAGATGCTCAGGCCGCTTCCACATTTTGCTGATTGCAAATAACACTGCTGCACACGTGGGTGCACACACTTCTCTCTGCATTCGTTTCCTGCTGCTTTAGACACACACACACACCAAAAGAGAAACACTTGGGTCACTTGGTAATTCTACATTTGACTTTTTGAGGAACAGCCATACTGTGTCTCTCTCAGTTCTGAGCCTGGTGGTCCTCGCATCCAGCAAGCTCCAAGCCAACAGCAGCCATGCCCCCCTTCACCCTGACCCGGAGCTGCCCCTCACGCCTGTATCACCCTCCCTTCAACCGCAGGATCATCCCTGGTCCCTTCCTCCCTCACCCAGCAAGCAGCCAAGCCCCCTTGCTTCCGGTCAGAAGTGCTTCCTCTCCTGCCCCTTTTCATCTCATCCTTTCCAGAACTGAGTTTCTGAATTTCTCTCAGGTCCATCTATGTCTTCCTATTGCCACGGCTCCCAGCTGATCCTGTTGATTGCCAGGGCTCCACCTGCCCATGGCTTTTGCATAACTGACAGCCAGCAGCCCCCAAAGCCTTCCTGAACCTCCAGTTACTGCCAACCCATTATCCTGTTGGGTATTCAAGATGGCGCTGGTACATAATGAGCCTTCAAAAATATTAGCACCCATATCTGTCCACTCATTCATCTCTCAAACATTACACTTGTGTATATATCTTAAGTAAATAAATATATAATATCCCTATATATACCATCCATCTCTCATCTATCAAACGTTACACCCATGTATAGTCTTATGTAAATAAATATATAATATCCATGTATATACGTATCTGTGTGTGACATAGGTGTGTGAGAGAAAGAGATTCATACAGAAAATGCTTAAAAATACTCGTTATGGTGGTATGATTGTGATAGTTTATTAAAAGTATTTTTAAAGATTTTCTTTAACTTTAAAAAAATGTTTACGGAAACCAATTTGTCAATAAATTTCATATATATATATATATAAAAAAATGTTTACTTATATGCTACGAGAGACAGAGAGTATGAATCAGAGAGAGAGGGAGAGAGAATCCCAAGCAGGCTCCGTGCTGTCAGCACAGAGCCCAACATGGGGCTCGAATTCACAAACTGGGAGATCACAACATGAGCTGAAATCAAGAGTTGGACATTCAGCTGACTAAGCCACCCAGGTGCCCCTAAAGATTTTTTTAAATTAAAAAAATAACACAAAATCTTTGAGAAACATCAAACCCCACAGAAATGTGGAGAGAAAACTATGGAAATATCCCACACCTTCCCTGGCATTCCACAGAGCCAATCACAATTTTCTTGCTTTTTTCCTTCTTGAAATTTTTTGTACAAAAGAGGATATATGCATGGGTGTGTGTGTACATGTGTACACATACACACGTAGTTTCTATTTTATAGGAAAGAAATCATATTCTATACGTTGTACGGCCACTTTACTTTTCTTGTTCTTTGAACTGACAGTCTATCCTGTACAACTTTTTATCCCACAATGCCAACCACTAATATTTTTTTTCCTTTCAGAAATTTTGTGTGTACCAAAATGAGTAAATACAGATAAATATACACATACACACATTTTAAAAACAGGATCAAATTCAGACTCTACATATTGTTTACCAATATGCACAAGCAGGGGAGGGACAGAGAGAGGGAGACACAGAATCCGAAGCAGGCTCTAGGCCCGAGCTGTCAGCACAGAGCCCAACGTGGGGCTCCAACTCACAAACCATGAGATCATGACCCGAGGCGAAGTCAGATGCTCAACTGACTGAGCCACCCGGGTGCCCCTATTTTTCTCTTTTTGACTCAACAGTGTGTCCCAGACCACCTTCTGTGCCCAAATGCATACAGCTCTGCATTAAACTGTCAGACAGCCGCTCACGACTTCACAGCGGGGAGGTAACACAATTTGTTCGGTCGTTCCTATATGGACGGACACACAAGAGTAGCAGTTGCCAACTACCTTGTGCGCTCCTGTGAGTCCTGTAGGACTAATTACTGGGAATAAGTTTTCTGTGTCAGGGGTTATGCATATTCAAAAAAAAATTTTTTTTAAAGATTTTATTTTTAAGTAACCTCCACATCCAACATGGGGCTCGAACTCAACCCCGAGATCAAGCGTCGCACGCTCTTCCAATGGAGCCAGCAGGGCACCCCAGTTTCAAAATGTTGGTAAGTCCGACCAAATCCCCCTTCAGGAGGTCATGCCTTTAAAACACTCACTCACTGTGTATGAGAGCCCGGCCTTTAACGATATTTTAATTTTTGGATTTGTCTGGAAGTCTGGCATTGTGTTTTTTTGATGTGTGTTCCCTAACTGATCAAGAAGTTGAGGCTCTCCTGCTAACTTTCCTGGCCTTTTCTCTTTCTTCTGCTGTTCATCTATTTACCACTTCGCTCTCATGCCTTCACCGTGACATGGAGGTCCTGCCTCTCTCTGTGTCTAAACTTCCCTCCGGTCTTGTCTCCATCTCCCCTCTCTACGCAAACCCAACTTGCAAAGGATTAAAATCTAAAACATCAGAAACAGAATGTGACAAAATGGCCACGCTGAAGAGTCAGAGTGAAAACTGGCCCGCGCGGGATCTCAGGAGTGAAGTGTGCCAAACAGCCTTGAAGCTGGGGATTAAAGTCTTTCTTCCATCTGGAACCTGGCGTCTACAAAACAGTGACCACATTGTGAGCCTTCCCAGAAAGAGCGCCGCGTTGCCTGGCTACCCTGCAATGTATATATGGCTTGGCAGCTGGCCTGGCTTTGTAGCTCAGAGGAAAATTCCAGGGTGGGATGCAAGCTGAGGTTCCAAGGACAAATGGGCCGGAAGGTTTAACCCCTTCTTTTCAGAGCTCGAGCTGAGGGGCCTTCTGGGCCCAGGTCAGCTCAGCCAGGTGATCAGATTTCCAGGCTCTTTGGTTTTGTTCTTTGCAGAATGGACTTAGCAAGACCCAAGTTGAAGACAGGCTTCCAGAACCCATGAGATCCATAACCCACCTGGCACTCCCGGGACTCAGCATCTGGAAGAGGGTCTTCCTATTCAGTCACGTCCTGGCTCAGACACTCACTGAGCCCCAGAGCTTTGTGGCTCTGGGATGCAGGCCACTAACAGCTCTGGGCACAGGTCTCTAGTCAGTAAACTGAGGGTGACCGGTCTTGGCTGGGCTGTGTTGAACATCCTACCAGAGGAGGAAGGTGACACGGAAATGCCCTGCCTCTGTTCCCTCCTCCTCTTCTTTTTAGCGTCCTTACGAATGGTCTGCCCTCCTCCCGCAGACCCTCATAGATCAGTGACACCACACCCTATTCATTCTGTCTACATCTTTGCTATGGTTTCCAGCAGAGTGTTCAAGAAGGCATTTACAAGGCCCGCGAGGTTCTGCCTCCCAGCTCCCGCCGCTCCCCAGGCTCTGGCCTTGTTGGTCTTCATCTGGGTCTTTGATCACACCAAGGTAATTCCCGCCTCCAAGCCACCCTCCGATCAGATCAGGGCGGGCTGCTTCCCATACCGCAGGGGCTCACATGAAATACCATCTCCTCAAAGAGGCATTCCCAATTGCTCCATCTCAAATGCAGCTAAATCCAAGCTTCCAAACCTGCCCTCAACCCCAGACGCTCAACCCCAGACCCTCAACCCCAGATGCTCAACCCCAGACCTTCAGTGAGCTCCCTGAAGATGCTACCCCACTGCCCCCCATGCATTCTGTAGATCCCCAATTCCACCCCACCCCGACACTGGGTTACTCACTGAATTATCTCGTACTCATCGAATCGGGTGCCTGTTGGTTTGCTCGCCCAACAAGCACTCTCCTTTATTTTGGTCATCATGCTTCCTATTTCATTTGAGGGGCCAGGCCTCCCCTACTCTCAGCCCTTTGCGGTGAGTGGGAATGACATCACTTCTGATCTAGGAATGGACACATGTCTCAGGTCTGTGCAACCAGCATCTCAGGGATTGACTCACGGATGGGCCTGGAACTTCAGTAGAATTACTGGGAGAGAGGCACTCCGTCTCCACTGCTGCAATGGCAAGCGGCACCCACGCCTGGAGCTGTTGGTAGCATCTTTACCATCTTGAGGGGAGAGCCTATGGCAGAATGAAGCCCGATCAGAGGAAAGCAGGTCCCAGAGACTGAGAAATGAAGATCTCATCTTAATGACATCACTTGAAATGCTAGATCCAGCCGTACCTGAAGCACTCTGAACTTTACAGATAGGGAGACAAGACATTCCCACTCACTTTGTTTAAACCAACTTGAGTTTATTTTTCTGTCACTTAGATAGGAAATGTGTGTGACAGATAAAACCCCTATCTTAAGCCCTTGTCCCCACTCAGTTTAAAAACATTAAAGTCATCCCTGACTCTCCCCCCTTCTCCGTCCCCCACATTCAAAGAGCTGCCATGTCTTGTGACGTCTACCTCATAAATGTGCCTTCCACCTCTCGTATCCTCCATGCTTCTGTTCTCCATTTACCACCCTTCACACAGACACGTGTCCCAAGTCTCTAGTCCACTCCACCGTTATGTCTCCTCTGCTTTCTTGCCTCCACGTTGGCTCTCTCCATTCCAACATCCAATCTCAAAAGGGACATCCTTCCAAAACACCAACCTAACTCCCCCTCCTGCTTAGTGACGCGTCTTCAGTGACAAGGGACAGAAATACTAATTGCTAAAGCAAAACCAAACAAACAGAAATAAAAGTTGTGTACTGAATTGAGTAACTGAAAAGCCCAGGGGTGGTTGGCTTCAGGCGTAAACTGACCCGGATTCTTAAAAATCTTGATCAGGGATCCATCCCTCTCCATCCCTAGGCTTTTCCCACAAAGCTTTGAGTGCTGCCCCTCATTGGCCCAGATGGAGTCACATGTCCATCCCGGAGCAAATTACAGTGGTTTCTATTAACCAGGTACAGATCCCAGGAGTCCCATACATTGGGGGGGGGGGTGGGAGGGGGGTTATCCAAAAGGAGAAGGGGGTTTTGTTGGTTAAAGAGTGTGAGTATCAGATAAGCACCACCTTACGTCCATCCAAAGTGTACCACTACCTTTGAGATCAAGTTCAAGCTCCACAAGACTCCCTGCGGTTTCCTCTGCACCTACGTACACCCTGCCTTCCCCAACAACTAACACCTCTACACACTAGCTGCAAAAAACCACTTTGGGTTTCCTCAACCCTCTCATCCCCAGACTTCTGCATATGTCCACTCAACCCTGTGCTCGCCCCTCCCCTGCTCCTCTTTTCAATCATTTCCTGCTCAGCTTTGAGGCCTCAAAGGTTATTGCTTCCAGGAAGGAGATCCCGAGACCCCACAAATGAGATCTGGTTCCTCCTTGTTTCTTTGGGGATATTAACCCTACCCCTTATTTTGGGGACTGTTTCTCCTCTACCCATATTCCCACCAAAGGTGACCTACTATAACATTATTCTCTGTGCCCTGGGCACCAGGTGGGTGTGTGGCACACCTCAGGCCAGTTCAGAGCCGTCTAAGGACAAGGCGAGTAAGACTCATCCTTGCAGACGGGTAACCTAGGAATAGCACCGTTCTGACCTCATGGGGAAGATGTGCGTGACAGTCTGATGCCAACGTGCAGATTCAAGTGGTAGAAGAGACAGCTGCTGGCTGCATTCCACCACCCTGAGGACAGCTACACTCCTTCCCCGCTCTGGGATTTGGTTACAGAAGCCAAGAAATTCCCCCTTTGCCTAAACTAGTTTGAGCTGTTTCTGAGATCCAGTCCTGTGTAAGGCTCCAAGCTGACAGTGTAAAGCCTGCTTGGGATTCTCTCTCTCCCTCTCTCTCTGCACCTCCCATATGTTCTCTCTCTTTCTCTCTCTCAAAATAAATAAATAAATAAAATGTGAAGAAAAAAAAAAAAACAGAAACAAATTGAATTCCAGAGATGCAACACAATATATGATGGTTAAGGAATGCTATACGGCCTCAACTCCATTATTTTCAATGTGTCTGTAAACAAGTCATTTAACCTCTCTGTACCTCCATATTTTCATGTGGGAAGCAGCGGTGATGATTAAAAAAAAAAGTATGACCTCATAGGATTGTAGAGGATAAAGTAAGAAAATCTATACAAAGCACACAAACTGTGTTTCGCGTTTAGGCAGCCCCAAATAAGCATGAACTATGAATAGACCCACTTGCTGAACATTGCACAGAAAGAAGTAAGCAGAAATATTTGCTACTCCACTAGAAATGTGTGAGTGTAGACGGAAAACATGAAAGTGGATCTGAATGAGGCCGGCGGGTGTGTTTCACTATCTGAACACAGATGCATGCCTCACTTTTCTCATCATAGCTACTATGCATCCCACCCCATATGCTGTCTTTGCCGGCCAAGCACTCACTCCATCTCTTCTGAGACTAGCTCTTCTCTTACTCTCTTGTCATATGGTTCAGGTGGGGCTGATCCCCACCCTGCTGACTCCAGGAGCGGCCAAGGACCCAGGTCTGGCCCACAGTGCGGTAGGTCCTTTTGGCCTCAGTGATTAGTTCAGGGATGGGCATATCACCCAAATAAGGGCACAAGGGAATGAATACCAGAAGGTGAGGATTACTGGGGGCTACCGTGGAGGCTGGGCCACTATAGCACAGTCACGGAGGTAGGAAGAAGGTTGGAGGAGAGCATCGCCATGGAGGTCCAGTGAAGCTGGGTCAGTGGTGCATCTTGACTTGGTTAAGGAGAGGATAAGTTGTCAAGTACTTCTGAGAGCTGTGAGTGCAGTGGCCTTTCCGTGGGACAGTGTAGGTGAGAAGCAGAGGCCTGATGGGAAGGAAGTGAGGAGAGAAAGCCATGTGGATGTGGGGGGAGGATGCCTGTGAGGAGTGATGCCCTTGACCAGAGAGGGGAATGGGATCCAAGGCGGGGAGGGTGGCCTCAGGGAGGAGCGCAGCAGTCCCCGCAGAAGAACAAGTGAGGGGAGACACCGGGGCCCAGATGCAGGTGTGAAGGCAGCGTTGGAAGAAGATGGTAGGCCCCTTGTGATTCGCACAGTACGTGAGAAGAAGGTCGTGGCACCACGTGAGCACCAAATAGCCACGTCCTGAACAGTGGGCTTCTATTAGTGCAACTCGTTCCTCCCAAACCACGTGGTTCAAATCCTGGCTCTGCTGTGTACTAGCTCTTGGACAAACTACCTCTCCCGTTCCTGATTCAGTTTCCCTACATGAAAAATGAAACACAAACAACAACAACAACAACAACAAAACCAAAGAACCAATCTCTGAAAGTATCCAACCAAAAGCTTACTGTGAGCACCCACTGTAACACAGCTCAGCTCACCTGCTTATCTTGGATGAATATTACTTATTGCTTACAATGAGACTGTATTCAAAGCAATTCAAGAAGAAAGCTTGAGTTGAGTAAGCTGGAAGGTGGCAGCTTACAAAAGGAGTATGTCCCCTGCCTTATTTTTTTAAATGTATTTATTTTTTTTTAGTAATCTCTATGCCCAACTTGGGGCTCAAATTTATGACCCTGAGATCAAGTGCACATGCTCTTCCCATTGAGCCAGCCAGGTGCCCCTGTCCCTCACTTGTTGTAGATTATTACGATTATATTATACTAATCTTATAACATACAATGAAATATGTATCACGATATTACATATGGCAATCTCATACATAACTGTGTATGAATACAATCTCACATATAAGTGTAAAACTTATAATATTTATATAATATATACTAACACTATATAATATACTAATAATATATAATACTAATAATATATAATAACTGTGTTGTAGATCATCCATCACTTATTGTAGCATCCACAACACGGGCCCTGCACCAGTTTACCCAGTAAAATAAGGATTGGGAGGAATATGCTGGCAGAGAAATGACTAAGAGTGAACTGGGTATTTATTGACTATCGAAGATGGAGATACAATATACAATCATCTGTCGGTGAAAGCTAGTGAAAGCCTTTCTCCTACAAGTCTGGGTAAGTGTCCTGGAAGACAGAAAGCACAGCATTATTTCCAGTATATTCCTTTCACTTAGTGCCTTAACCTTGATTTGTCAGAGCAGATCCGGCCCCTTTACTCCCTCCTGCTCTAAGCAGTCTTTCTAATTGTCTCCTGGTTTGGGATCCCAAGGGTTTTCTTAGCCCAAGACAATGGGCCTCGGTGAGACTGGGGGGCAGGGGAGAGGTATGCTATTCATCTGGAGAGTGCCTCTCATCACTGGCGCCTCTCTGGGAAATTGCTTCTCTTAAACAATCGGCCTTTCTTCTGTTTTTCTTCCCTGCCTTGGGGGGCGTGCGTGCCTCCAGGGTTACAAGTAACTTCATTTGAAGGCCACGGCTCTAATGACCTTCAGGTCTTGGATTGATCTGGAGCCTCCAGCCCTCTGGCCCACTCATTCTCTCCTGGGACACTCCCAGGCTGCCACACCAGACTGAGGGACGCCAGGAGCCTCCTTTCCTTAATCCCCCCAGCTGGGGCTGGAGGCCCTTGCTACGGTGGCCGGTGGCCGGAAGAAAGCTTGTTCCCCCAATCCATTGGTCTTGCAACCTCAGGCAAGCCCCCTGTCCTGTACACTGTCCCTGATCCTGTACAGGATCTGTACACAGGTGGGATCTCAGGGATGCAATCCAACTATAAAGGGAAAGATAGTTACTGTTTTCATACCAGGAATGGAGGAGGCCTCGACTCTATTAATGTGTGTCAGGAAGCAGGTAAGCACAGACCCACTTGTAAATGTTTTCATATCCAGGAATGGGGTAGACAGAGACCCTGCCTCTGCTCTCATCCACGTTCGGGACAGGTGACCCAGTAAAGCCTGTCTCTAGCAGCAGTGAGAAGGATTCAGGCAAAACCCGGAACTTCCTATATCCCCCTTTTTGGCCCCAGAATCCTGCAGAGCAGAGGAGGGGAGCAGGTAGAGAGGGGCAGAAGGGTCTCACCCCATGCACCCTACAAATCAAAGAGCAAGAAGGCTCCCAATTCCCAGGCCTGGTACAGAGCCCTCTGGGGCCCCAGGAGCCATAGTCTATCCCTCAGACGCCATAGTACAGGTCAGTGACGGGTGGTTCCCCTCTGGAAGTCCCTGTTCTCCCTCCCTAGTGCCGACTACAGGAATTCAGAGACCCTGCCTGGGACAGTCTGGTGTAAACTATAAATACAATTCTATCAGACACCCAACAATGGGGCTCATGCAACAAGTATCTTACATACCCACGTCCCAGGCACTGTGCTAAGTTCTGGGGAGTCACCGGAGCTCATGAAGATTTGTTCCTTTTCTCCTGGGGGGGGGGGCGGGCCAGGGAATGGGGGCTCTGACAAGGTCAAGACAACTTTTAAAATTAATGGCAACGGGCAATGGTTTCTTGGATGTGACACCAAAAACACAGGCGACGAAGGCAAAAGCAGGCAACAAACTTGAAAACTTGCGCTCAGCAAAGTAAACCATCAACAACATGAAAGGGCATATGGAATGGGAGGCAATATTTGCAAATGGTAGAGCCAACAAGGGGTTAATATTCAAAGCATATGCAAAGAGCTTCTAAATTCAACAATAAAGGAGCAAAAGACTTCAGACGCTTCTCTGAGGATGATTATACGAATGGCCAACAAGTACTTAAATAGGTGCTCAACATGACTGATCATCAGAGAATGCAAACCAAACCCACAATGAGATGTCCTCTCACACCCATTAGGATGGTGATTACAAAAAAAAAAAGGAAAAAGAACACAACAGAAAAAAAAAAAAAGAAACCAGTGTGGAGGAATTGGATCAACGATGTGGAGGAATTGGAACACGTGTACACTGTTGGTGGCATTCCAAAATGGTGGGACTGCAATGGAAAACAGTAGGGAGGTCCCTCCGAGAAAGAAAAAGAGAAGGACCCTATGATCCAGCAATCCCATTTCTGGGCATACACCCAAAAAAATTGACAGCTGGGTCTCAAAGAGATATTTGCACACCCATGTTCTCAGCAACGTTTTTCACAGGGGCCAAGAGGCTGAAGCCACACGGATGTGAAGAAACAAAATGTGGTCCATCCATACAATGGAGTATTATGCACCCTTAAAAGAGAAGGAAATCCTGCCACCTGCTATAACATAAACGAACCTCCAGGATATGATGTTAACTGAAAAAGACCCTGTCACAAAAAGACAAATATTGTATGATTCCACTTCTGTGAGGTTCCTAGGGCATTCACATTAATAGAACTAAGAGAAGAACACTGTTTACCAGGAGCTGAGGGAAGGGGCAATGGGGAGTTGTTGTTTCATTGGTACAGAATTTCAGATTTGCACGATAAAAAAGTTCCGGAGACTTGTGTCTCACAACAGTGTTGAATACACCACTGGGTTGTACACTGAAAAATGTTTAAGATGGTAAACTTTATGTTCTGTGTGTTTTACCCCAATTTTAAAAATGGAGATAATAAAACAGGGTAACCTGCTGGTTCTTTGGGAATTTCTACATAGGAGAGGCTTCAGAAGGGTGAGGAGGGATCTTGTAGCTGGTTTGTGTATCACTCTATAAATAACCTGGAGAAGACCTCAGTTATCCACATCCAAGAATGGGTATTAATTGTGGGGCTGGGGCCACATAGGAGGTGACACACATTCTTGGAGGGCATAAGGGACTATTATTCCAGCTGGAGTTTGGGGGAAAAGACCCCTCTGAAGAGACAACACTTAAGCCAAAGCCTCTGGGCTGGCGTAAGGGTCTTATAAGGGCGAGAGGCCATAGGGACATTGCAATCTGTAGTAACGGCTACGACCATCACTTCCACTGTTCTTAACTGTGTTGTCAGTTCCCAGAGACTGTAGCTATGGTGGGCATGGCCAGGATAAATCCTTTAACCAGACAATGTCCCCTTGCACGGAGCAGGGCAGGTGAAGCAGGCTCCTCGGGGGAACGAAAGCATGGCTCGCAGCACTCGCCAATGTGGCTGATCTCAAGCTAACAAGGTTGCGTCACTGAAGATGCGGCTGGATAGAGACGAGCCCCAGGAGCTCTTCTGGGCCCGTGCAGGCCAGCACCAGCCTGCCGCAGCTTTTGTGAGCCCCTTGCAGGCCAGCACCAGCCTGCCACTGGGACTTCTCTTATTCGGGGCGGGTTCAGGGAAAGTCTCCCAGAAGAAGGGTCCTGAAAAGTGGAGACAGAACCGGGAAGGACAGGCAATGGGAAGGAAGGGGTTTCAGGCTAAGAGCTCCACAGCTCCCAGTCTGGCCCTCAAGAGTGGCCTCCAAGAAGGGCAGTGTGACAAATGTGGGGAGTGGAAACCCGGTCTGCCTTCTTTTTTTTTTTTTTTTTTTTTTTTGTAATTGTGGTGAAATGCACGTGGTGTAAAATTTTACTGTCTTAATAATTTTTAAGTGTACAGTTCAATAGTGTTAAGTACTTTCACATTGTTGGGTAGCTGTCCCCACTACCCATGCCCAAACTCTTCATCCTGCAAAACTGAAACTGTGGCCCCGTTAAAAAACAACTCCCCATTTCCCCCTGCCCCAGCCCCTGGTGCCTGCCATCCTACTTTCTGTCTCTACGAATGTGACTCCTCCAGGTACCTCCTAAAAGTGGGCTCATGCAGTATTTGTCTTTTTTGTGACTGGCTTATTTCTCTCAGCGTGATGTCCTCCGGGTCCATTCACATTGTAGCACCTGCTAGAATTTCCCTCCTTTGGAAGGCTGGAGAGTATTCCATTTGTACGGACAGACTACATTTTGTTTCTCTATCCATTCATCAACGGACACTTGGGTTGCTTCTGACTCTTGATTTTGTGAGTGATATTGCTGAGAACATTGGTGTGCAAATGTCTGAGACACTACTTTTAATCCTTTTGGGTCTATAGCCAGAAGTAGAATGGGTGGGTAGAGACCCAGCCTGTTTCTCACATTACTCTTGCCCCAGCAAAATGTCTGGCACGCACAAGGGTCTTGGGAGATACCGAACCAAGCCTAGAAAAAGGTCTTAGGAAGAACCCTCCTACGCTGGCACTGTGCATCCAGCATCCACCAAGAACTCCATAGAAGTTACCTCATTTAAAGTAGGACCTGCCAGGGTGCCCATTCCACGGGGGTTCAGAGAAGTGAGACCACTGGAGTGGAGGGGCCGCAAAAGAAACAGGATTTATGGGCAGAGCCTGGCTCTACTGGAACGTCCAATAAATGCTGAGGGGGGTGGTCTTCATCCCAAGGGCTGCTGACTGCTTTTCAGCAAGGAGGGCGATGTTAACAGATTTTTCTCCAGTGAAGACCCTTCTGACTGTAAGCAAAGTGCATCAGATGCCACTCAAGTCCAAAGTGACTTGGAGTTAATGTGTGGTCACAGAGACGGGGGAGAAGAGGAATGGTTTGAAAGACATGGGCGTGGACAGTTGGGCACAACTCAATGTACAAGATCCGGGCTCCCCAGTTCCCACCTTGCGTATAGCCACATGGCTGACCCGTGACCCTTCCCTAAAAATGGGACCGCATTTACATAGGGATGGTTAGCAGTTGCTGGGCAGGGATCTCCTCAAGGGAGGGCCAGCCACGTGTTACCCCATTTGCTGAGCCTGCAGATGTGTCCTTGGATCAAATGACAGCTGTGGGGGCGGACAGGGCTAGGGGCAGGAAGAACAGAGCCTGGACTTAATCCGCCACAGTTGTTCTGGCTTTGAAAGGAATATGTTGTCCAGGCTGGCCTATCTCTTGTCTCTTTTACAGAAGATTGTTCTATTCTTCCCATGCTAAACGGAATATGCGCCCACTGCAACTACTTTGGAAATTGCATGCACACATATGTACATATGTACATACGTGGAAAAAAATTAAAACTACCCACAAGAGTAACCAGAGATGAGTCTTGGAAACATTTTGGAATATTTTCACACATTACCTTCCCAGTGAAAATGTATTCATAAAACCACTTGTCATGAAATTGTGAGGATACTATTCATTCGGCAATTTTTACCAGAGTGCCTACTTGTGCAAAGCACTGTTTCAGGTGCTAGGGATACCACGGCTTACAAAACAGCAAAAATTGAGCCCCTGGCTTTGTGGAGTTGACATTATGCACTGTGTCCACTTTGTGCTTCCCACTTTTTCCTTTTTCAGGAACACATGCCCCTGTTCTCACCAAACACCTTGCGCTCCCCACCCCCCCCAACCCCGCCCCTGGGCAGACATCTGGCAACGTCTGGGGAAGAGTTTGGCCACACAACTGGGGGTGGCCAGTGCTCCTGGCATTTAAAGGGCAGTGCTCCTGGCACTTAACAAGCGGAGGCCAGGGATGCTGCTGACACACCAAAGAATAATCAGACGTCAGTGTCAGAGGCACTGATGTTGGGAAACCCAGCTCTGTAGGTACCTAAACGTACACACCCACAATATTCTTAGCCATCATCTGTTTATAACTCACAGTGAGTTATACTGTATCATAGTTGGAAAAATGTACAAACACAGCTTTAAGCTGAGTCCAATTGCCTCTCTTCACCTCGTACTATGGAGGGTTTATTGTTCCCCTAAACCCTCCTAAGTGGAAATTAAAGAACCTCTTCTGCCTCAAAGCCTAATGGTTTTTAATAATGGAGCTGCTTCTTCTTCTTCTTCTTCTTCTTCTTCTTCTTCTTCTTCTTCTTCTTTTTTTTCTAATAGCAATTGGAGTGGGGGGTGTTGGTCGGTTTGAAGTAAGGGAGTGGTAAAATCTTACTTGTGTGGGGAATCAATCGGACGGTGGGCAGGAATGGAAGCAGGGATACCATCAGGAGACTGATGACATAATCCAGGAGAAAGATGAGGGTGGAATGGGCCAGAGGGCCCCGCAAAGGAAGTGGAGAGATCTTGTCTGAAGAAGGTGTTTTGAGGCATAATGGACAGGACTTTGTGGCTTGTGGTATACGGGGACTGTGGTCAGGGGGACAGGTGCACTGATATCCATGCTTCTGCCTTACAACCATGATAGGCATTTCCCTTCCCAAGAGATGTGTAGGCTAATGACCTGCCAAGATTTTACTCCTGAGTAAAAACATCACTTCCTTCCAGGGAAAGAAGGCCAGATCAGCCAGGACAGGTTCGGGAGCAGTGTGGGGTCATTTCTACTCCTTTCCTTCCCCTAAACTCCCCTACTGAAGGAGGATTAGGGCCTCCAGAAGGCACATTTGGGGAGAATACCGGAAATGGGCAGGAACAAATCTCTCCTGGAAACGCGAGCCCGGGCTACCCCTCTATTCCCCGGGTCACAAAAGGGGCCAGGTTCCTGACGCCAAGCCACCTGGACTTGAACTACCGGGGGATTTCTGCCATGCCGTTGGTCAGCTCTGTACCCGGGCATCCCGGCTGATGTTGAAGACTGGGCTGGAGGGAGGCTACACAGAGGCAGGGAGACCACTACGGAGGTGATTCACTAATGGAAAACGTTCTCCTTGCCCTTGCGCTGTTCTAACTCAGCGAACAAAACACACTGAAATTTCTGCCCTCACGGAACTCACATTCTAGCGTGGCTTTTCTCAACCTGGAGGGACTGGATGATCTTCGTTGTAGGGGTCCGCTCTGTGCTTTGTAGGGTGTTCAGCAGCGCCCCTGGTCTCCACCAGCAGCATCCCCCACCCCCAAGTTCCGACAACCAAAAATGCCTCCACACATTGTCAAATGTCCCGCAGGCAGAACACTGCCTCAAGTCGAAAATCCTTGTTCTAACAGGATTTAGGACTAACAGGAGAGGACAGCCAAAAAAGATAAATGGAATCATTCAGGAAATTATACCGTGTTCTAGCAAGTGATATGTGAGCCTGTTAAAGATGGTACAGAATGCTAGGCAGCGTTAAAGGAAAAATTATTCAGGGCACTTTTTTCCAGTTTTATTGAGATATAATTGACGTATAACATTGTGTAAGGTGTACGATGTGCGGATTTGATACATTTATATACTTCAACATGATTACCAGCACAGCTAACACCTCCACCCTTCATGACACTTGTTAAAGACGGTAAAGATTTTTTATAGGACATATATTTTTTTAAGTTTATTTGTTTATTTTGGAAAAGACAGCGAGAGAGAGAGAATCCCAAGCAGGCTCCCTGCTGTCAGCGCATGGGGCCTGACGTGGGGGCTCAATCTCATGAACCATGAGATCATGACCTGAGCCGAAATCAAGAGTTGGGACTCTCAACCGACTGAGCCACCCAGGCACCCCAAAGATGGTAAAGAAGATTTTATTCAAGAGAGCTACTACAATGGGCTTTCAAAGTAGGGGCTACTACACAATGGGCTACTACAGTTGGGGAGAGAGATCAGGATCAACTCTGAATATAACAAGGAAAAGTGGAGATTTACAGCCAGGGATGGGTGAAAAATTATGAAGAAGTAGGTTAATTCTTTACTAAACTGACCTATTAGGATTCTTGCTGAAGGTAGGCCAGGGTGATACAAGTCTGAAAGTGATCAGACCAATGACAGGGAAGTTTTGCCAAACTGACTCAGGCCAAGGACAGAGTGGAAGGCTGGGGAACCCAGTCAGGAAGCCTGAGTAGAGTTAGGTCAAGGAAGGGGCCTCATCGGTGGAAGGGAGAAGGTGCTGCATTTTTGAACAGGGAAGTCAGGACAAGCCTTGTTGAGGAGGCCAAGAGTTGGCAAAGGAAGTGCGTTGACTCTGTAGATTGTTTTGGGTCATACGGACATTTTAACAATATTAATTCTTCCGATCCATGAATGTGGGATATTTCTCCATTCATTTGTGTCTTCTATGGTTTATGTCTACGGTTTTCAGTGTAGAGAACTTTCACTTGCCTTGTTAAATGTATTTCTAAGTATTTTATTGGTTTTGACGCTATCACAAATGGGATTATTTTCTTTCTTCTTCAGATAATTCATCGTTAGTATACAGAAATGCCACTGACTTTTGTATATTGATTTTATATCCCACAACTTTACTGACTTTGTTAATCTGTTCTAACAGTTTTTTGGTGGAGTCTTAGGATTTTTTACATATCTCAACAAAACTGGAAAGAATAAAATACAAAGTATTAAAAACAAAGAGTTGACAAAGGATGAGAAAAGCTGGGGATGAAGAAAAAGGGGGTGCTTAGAGAGAAGCAGAGGGGAGGAGGCCAGACGGAAGAAGGTGTATTTGAAGGTGGAGCCCATAAATTTTCTGGTATAAGAGGTGTGAGGAGTAGTCAGAGATGTTGAGATGTTTCTGGCTCTGTGGCTTGGAAACTGGATGGATGGTGGCCCATTTGCTGAGCTGGGAATTGCTGGAAGAAGGTCCTGTCTGAAAAAGACCTGATCAGATTTCTTACAAGCTTTGCACTTCAGGTGCTCAATGCCATCCAAGCACCAAGGCCCAGGAGTCAACTAACTCTGATCAGAGGTCTGGGCTGGAGAAAGAGGCGGCCATGGGAGAGGATGGGAGAGGATGAGCAAAGCTTGGATTAGGGTGAGGTGAGTGAGGCATTGCCCTCATAGGCTGAAAGTTCAGGAATTGAGATAAAGAACATTTTAGTGGATTGTTTTTTAAAAAATCAAAATGAATGCCAAAGAATCCATGGTGAACAAAATACAAAACTTTTAGATTTTTAAAATCTTAATTTCACTAAAATTCTAGATTTAAAATTTTTAATTTCATTTAAATTTTTGATTCTAATATTTAATTTAATTAAAAATTTTGATTTGTGATTTTAAAACTTAATTTTTTAAAAAGAATTCTAAAGACAGTGTCAGTAACAGTGCCATGCCACCTTATGTCAGAGCTTGAGGGTAACGGAAAAATCAGCAATGCCAGATGGCCTCATTTAAAATGTTGGTACCGTTCATCACAGATTGTTTTGCATTCATTTTGATTCTTTAAAATGTTGCATTCAGGGGCACCTGGATGGCTCAGTCGGTTAAGCGTCTGACTCTTGGTTTTGGCTCAGGTCACTATCTCGTGGTTCATGAGTTCGAGCCCTGTGTCAGGATGCAGAACTTTCTTGGGATTTTCTCTCTCTTTCTGCCCACCCCCCCAAATAAATAAATAAACTTAAAAAAAACTTTGTTTAAAAAACTAAATAAAACGTTGCATTCAAACATTATTTATCTTTGGCACTGAGTTTTTTGGTGTCTCCTTAAATTTTGGGGGATTCACCTTATGCAAGCCTAGACCCTGAGGCTGTGTGAAGTGGAAAGCACTGGTTCTGGCCATATGCAATTCACCATATTGGTGTTTACTTTCCAAGGGAGAGGACAGGACAGTAGGGAGAAACAATCTGAGGCTAATTACATCCTGAGGCAAAGGCTACTACCGCATGATTTCACCATAGGTTCACTATTCTCCAGTCTACCTCTGCTCAAGGAACATTAAATTCCCCAAGTTGATACTGTGTTAGGTAGGAGGGGCAGGCAAGCAATGAATGGGCAATCTGGAATATAGAGAATTTTTTTTACAATCAATCTTTCTTTCTTTCTTTCTTTCTTTCTTTCTTTCTTTCTTTCTTTCTTTCTTTCTTTTTCTTTCTTTAATGTTCATTTATTTAAGAGAAAGCCAGCATGAGCAGGGGAGGTGCAGATAGAGGGAAAGAGAGAATCCCAAGTAGGCTCCACAATGTCAGCGCAGAGAATCCCAAGTAGGCTCCACAATGTCAGCGCAGAGCCCACGTGGGGCTCAATCCCACAAACCATGTGATCACGACCTCAGCCTACATTAAGAGTCAGACACTCAACCAATTGAGCCACCCAGGCACCCCAGAATATAAAGACTTAGGTGAAATGAATTTTGCTCATAGGGAGAACTTGTGGCATGTGTCCAAAAACCAGGGGTAATAAAGACTTTGTCACTCCTACTGGAGGAAAGAGACATATTCCGAGGAAAGCACAGAAAACTTAGAAATGCAGGAATAGGGGTGCCAGGGTGGCTCAGTCGGTTGAGCGTCCAACTTCAATTCAGGTCATGATCTCATGGTTCCTGAGTTCTAGCCCAGCATCAGGCTCTGTGCTGACAGCTCGGAGCTTGGAGCCTGCTTTAGATTCTGGGTCTTCCTCCCTCTCTGCCCCTCCCCCACTCATGCTCTGTCTCTCTCTCTCTTTCAAAAATAAATAAACATTAAAAAACTAAACACACACACACACACACACACACACACACACACACACACACTCCCACAATAAGACTACTACTCTGTTATGGGCTGAATTATATCCCCTGAGTTCATATGTTGAAGTCCTAACCCCAGTATCTTAGAATGAAACTGTATTGGAAGATAGGACCCTTCAAGAGACAGTTAAGGTAAAATGAGGTCATTAGAGTAAACCCTAATCCAATCTGCCTACTATCCCTATAAGAGGAAATTTGCATATACACAGGGACAGGGGAAAGACAACTATCTACAGGCCAAGGAGAAAGGAGGCCTCAAGAGAAACTGACCCTGTAGACACCTTGATCTTGGACTTCTAGTCTCCAGAATTGCACAAAAATAGATTTCTACCACGGTGGTGCTCTGTTATGGCAACCCTAGCAGACGAATACAACTCAGTATGTGAAATAAAAGGTCAATGCTGAACTCATTTTTTTTTTTTTACCATAATGAGGGAGTACAAGGCTGGTTGGGTCACCTCTGTACAGAATCGACTGACTTTATACAGAATTTGGAGCTCAGGGTTTGGCAGGCCTTCTGGGACACAACCAGGTTGACATCATCTACAGGACCGTGGTCTCTCAAGTGAGACCCCTATTGATTGGTTGGCACTTATAGGCGTGTTTATCAGAGTGAGTCCATCCTTGATGAGCTCTTTCAGTGGCTGACTTTCCAAAGCAAAGTGCTGACACTGATTGTTTGGCTTGCAAAAAGTGCATTCTCTGAGGCGAGTTTTCACCGATCGGTTGAATGGGTTTAAAACTGATTCTGGTAGCTGTTTGTTTCCCTGGCTGGGGACCAACGTGTCTTTTCCCAACTTGTGGGAACTTCCTTATTCTCAACTTGTTTGATGATGACTCTGGCCCCACAAGACTGTCAGCTCAATGAAAAGAGGAACATGATCTGAATTGCTCATCTAAATGCATTCTGGTGTCTAGAACACGACTGGTATAGATGAAATACTCAATAAATGTTGGAGACGATTATTATTCCTCGCTCAGTATGCCTTCCTGGGAGTCACCATCTAGGCTCCTTGAACGAGAATGGGAGAATGGCCTAGTCAAAGGATGTGCACATCTTCAGCTTTGATATCTAAAAGCAAAAGAAGACAAGCTAGAAGGAGAAAGTGGGGCCAGGAAACCAAGGGAACAGAGGGTTAAAGAAGGCACTAGAAGAAAGTGTTTTTAAGAAAGACAAAGAGGTCAATTGTGTAGATGGCCATGGTGAAGCCACATAACCTGAGGACACAGAAGTGACCACTAGATCTAACAACATAGTAGGTTTTGAGCAGAGCAATTTCAGGGGTGTGGGGTGAATGGAAGCCTATTTAGAAGGAACTGGTGTGAGAATGTGTTCTAAAATATAGTATATCAACAGGAAATGTGAGGTGCAGCAAGGCCAACAGATCAGAAGATGACTGTCATTAAAAAGATAGTTTGTTGGGGCACCTGGCTGGCCCAGTTGGAGGAACATGCAACTCTTGATCTTGGGGTTGAGTTTGAGCCCCATTGTTGGGTGTAGCAATTACAATCAATCAAGCAAGCAAGCTTTAAAAAAAAGATAGTTTGTTACAATTCCCAAGAAGGGCACACCATGCCCTGCAGGTCTATAAGGGCCAGTCAGGAGGCAGAGGGAGCGGGGGAGAAATGTGGGTAAGATCCTTTATTGTGGTTTCTGAAAAAAAGGAACAGGTGAGGTAGAATAAGTCAGGTTAGGATTCGCTACACTGAATTTCAGTGGGTTGTGGGGCACAGGTGATGTCCCTAGTCCTCTGGTGCCTGGCTCTGGGGTAACTAAAGCACAGGAATGGTGGTCCAGAGTGTGAGAAGCTGACAAAAGGTGGTGTGGTCAGGAATGTATGGACTGGGGATTGATGAATCTGCATTTGAAAAAAAAGCACACCCCCAGGAAGAAGGCTTCTCCTGAGGAGGGGGGTACAGTGAGGGAGGCAGGAGGCCATGGCAAGGAGACATAGGCACACTACTGGCTTATCCAGAAAATAAGATACTGGCTTGTCCAGTATAGGCATGTAGGGCAGATATGACAGCATCACATTTACAGAAGCTGGAAACATGGTTAATACAAAATAGAAGGCGAGGAACAAAGCATGGGCAATGAGCCCAGACAAATCTGGAGAGAAAGCGTGGGCTCCACAGAGAACAGAAAAAAAGGTCATTACGGCTGGAGGCAGGGGGAGCTAGGAGACAAGGATGAAGAGGAAGCCGAAGTCTGGGACAAAGAGCCAGGTCAGAGGTATTCATGTGACCCAGGTTGAGGGACTTGGAATTTATCGTAAGGGCCATGGAAGCCACTCTGGATGTTTGGTGGAATGGGTGGAAGGTGACAGGAGGAGGGAGCACATGTAGGAGACAGTTGTCCAGAGAGACAAGCTGGCAACATAGACATGGTGATGGAACAGATACAAAAGGACCCAGTTGACAGGTTCTGAGATGGTGGGAAGTGATCAACTGTTGAACAGGTACAGAAATTTGGAGACAGGTTGAGAGGGAGATTTCTGGCCGAAGCCTGTGCTGAGGAAAGTGAGCTTCAAAAGTTCACACAGGGCCTCCCACCAATGCCCCACCTCAGAATGTTCCCTTGATTCCTGAGCTGAAGGCCAGGCAGGGACCACGCAATATATGCAGTGCAGTCTATGGGATGTGTGGGTGTGGGGGACAGGGACTGGAACTTCCAATCTTCCAATGTTCCATCCACATTTCAAAACCAGACAAACATGTCCCTGGTAATGATCTTTCCCACTGATTAACCCTGGATCTTGGGGCTGATTGTCTACCCCCGTTCATGCTCTAATAAAACCGTTCAGTGTCCTGAATCCCCTTCACAATGGCTATTACGGAGAAAGGCCCTGATTACTGTCCAATGAACTAAATTCCAAAATTCCAAAATATATCTGGAATGTAACCATAAGAGAATGGGAATATTTTTACTGTTACTATGTGTCACCTCCCTGTATCTATATCAAGGTATACGCATACACACACACACACACACACACACACACATCCCAAAATGCAAGTATGTATTGATGAACGTTGTCTATTTTCTTAGAACAGTAATATGATGTAGTTGTTCATAAGGTGATGCAAATATAGCTCCCAGACACGTTCTGTTTTCTAAGCCAAAACTGCCACTCCACGGACTTTCCAAACAGAACTTGGGAGTCTCCACTCCACACGAGCCTTGGAGGGGAGGTGGGTCTTCAGCCAAAGAGCCGCAGGAATCTTTTGGAGGATTTTAGGTAGAGGAATGATGGTCTGATTTTCATTTTTAAAAGGCATGGAGAATGGATTCGAAGAGGTAAAAATGCAAAGGGATTAGGACTTGATTGCAGGATCCAAGCGGTGGTAGTGGTGGCCCTCTCTGTACTGGAAACAATGAGATCAGGCCTGAGGAAAAGAGCTATTTCAGGAGGCCGGATTGGCAGGGCTGGTGACTGATGGGCTGTATCAGGTGTGCTGGGGAGACTGACAAGGACACAGGCCAAGTTTTTGCCCTGGCCTCCGAGAAGAGCTGTGCTTCACCACAGGCAGACGGCTAGTCCTCTGCAAGACCAGGATCATGTTTAGGTGCATATTTCTGCAGAGGAGTTCCCGAAAGAGGTAGAGTTGATCGTATACACCCACTGGGGGGAAAGTATTAACTCCCGAAGGCAGGACTGGCTGCAGTTTGCAGGGCCCAGTGCAAAATGAAAATTGTTCAAGACTAGGAAAAAAGGCACGTGGAAGGCACAAACCTGTATAGTGCTTCTTCCTTCCTTCCATGGTCTCCCTCATGACCTGCCCTGGTGTTTTTCCTTTGCTAATTCATGCCATGCTTCCTTGCACAGGGACGGTTGTGTGGTGAGTGCAGAGCATCCTAGGCAATGAATTCAGATACGTATGCAGAGCTCACTAGCTGCTAGGTTCCTTGAGAGTGAGGCGTCACACCCAGGTCAGGGCAGGGAAGCAAACCAAGTATTCCCCTGTCACATACCAACAGTGGGTGGATAAGCAATTCCCAGAGGCCTGAATCAGGTGGGGTCAGAGTCCTGCCCCCGTCAGTCAGTCGCCCACTCGATGCACCTGCCTCCACCTCCGCACTGCCTTCTCTTCCACCTAACCTCTCTGCCTCGCTCTTTTTAAATGTTTATTTATTTTGAAGGGCGGGGGAAGGGGCAGAAAGCGAGGGAGATAGAATCCCAAGCAGGCTCCATGCTGTCACAGCAGAGCCCAGCGTGGGGCTCAAACTCACAGACCGTGAGATCGTGACCTGAGCTGAAACCAAGAGTTGGATGCTTAACCAACAGTCACCCAGGTGCCCCTCTCTGCCTCAGTGTTATAAGGACACTGGTCATTGGTAGGGTCCACTCGAGTGATCCATAATGATCTCACGTCAAAACTCTTAATTTAATCACACCAGCAAAAACAGCCTTTTTCCAAATAAGGTAACATTCACAGGTTCTCTGGATTTGGATGAAGATGTATCTTTCTGGGGGCGGGCCACCATTATACCCCCTACACCGGCCCTGACTGAGAGAGAAAAAGGCCAACTGAGGCAGATGGTGTTGGGAATACATTTCCTCCCCTCTACCTTGTGCTCCCCTCTCCAAGAAGAACTGGGTCCTTGAGAAATAAGGGGAGGAAAACTGCTAGGAGAGGAGAAAGGAGACAAGTGCTAACTGAAGCATTCTGACTCAAGGCTCCATCCTTCTCAAGGCTTCCACATTCACCATCCAAAAAGAGGGCAGAGAGTGACTAAGGTGGCTCTGCCTTATTTCCTGAAATACAGGAAGAAAAAAGAAAAAAACAGGCCCAGATGAGCCTCCAAACTCACAGCAGGCCTCTGGTCCTATCTGCATTTTAGAAAGTTCACACTGGCCTAGGCTGGGAAGTGAATGGAAGAAGGAAGGAAAAGTGGAAGCAGGGGAACCAGCAAAGAGGGCGGTACACTTGCTGTTGTGGGTCAAACTGTACCCTTCGGTTGGCTTTCATCACACACCAAATATGCCATCACCATGATCGTGGACTTCTTAGCCACCATAACTGTGGGAAATAAATACTTGTTGTTTACAAGCCATGCAGTTTATGACACTTCCATTACAGCAGTCTGGACGTACCAAGGCCGTGTCAGTGAAAGTTTGATGGGTTGGTCCAAGCATTCTGAATCCAGGGAATTGGGCTATGCAGTGAATCCGGGATAGCTCACAAAACCTCACCACAGCCTGGACAACACATTCCTCTACACTGTGTACCTCCATTCATTTTCGTTCCATGCCCTCCCAGAGACCTGGTTTGCATTTACTTTGAAGTGGTCAACAAACCCACAGTCTTCCAGTCCCTACAAAGAATTTCCTCTCGCTGCTCCCTTTTGTAACTCACTAACAACACTGGCTAACGTGCATTGAGAGCTTACGTTGTGCTAAGCACAGTACATACATTTTCTAACCTAAGCAGCAGAAGAGAGCAGGGGACTCTAACTCTCTTGCTTTATTCCCTGAGAGGCAGACAAGATGGCCATAGCCCAGGTGCACACCCTAGCAAGGAGAATGTCATTCCTCATAGCTCCCAGGGAACACTTCCAGGTAAGTCTCTGAGTGGCTCATCTAGAGTCACGTACTCATCCCTGAACCAATCACTACAGGCACAGCAATGGAGCAGAGTGACTGACCAGACCTGGGTCAGATACCCATCAGTTCCCCATACAAAGGAGGGCTGTGGCAAGAAGCAGGGAGAAAGAGTACTGGGCAGGAAAAATATAAATGTCTGCAATAATATAAATCATGTTTATAAATATTGATGAGGCCATCTATATCTCTGGCATTTCCAATTAATTGGGCCAATAAATCATTTTTATTTAAGTCAATTTAAGTTGAGTATCCTATTTGTTGTAAGAAAGAACACTGATTCATTTACATATTTTCTGTCTTTTTCTACCATAATGTAGGCTCCATAAGAATAGATACCAAGTCTATTGTGTTCACTGCTATAGCCCCTTTACCGAAAACAGTGCCTGACACCATAGGAGGTGCCCAGTAAATATTTGCTGTGTTTGCGAAGATCTGTTTAACATCTGATGTCGATCCCATCAGTCATTTCCATGCAGTACAGTGTTTTATTTAAAAAAAATTTTTTTAACATTTATTCATTTTTGAGAGAGAGAGAGAGAGAGAGAGAGAGAGAGAGAGAGACCATGAGCGGGGGAGGGGTAGAGAGAGAGGGAGACACAAAATCCACAGCAGACTCCAGGCTCTGAGCTGTCAGCACAGAGCCCGACGCGGGGCTCAAACTCACGGACCGCAAGATCATGACCTGAGCCGAAGCTGGACACTTAACCAACTGAGCCACCCAGGTGCCCCTGTTTTGTTTTTAAAACTCACCTCCGTGTCCTCCAGATTCTAATCTATGCCTCACACATAATGGCCTCTCAGAATATACTGAAGAATGAGCAAATAAATACATGTTTCTCCTGCTAGACTGTAAGCAACAGGAAGGTAGAGACCACGAACGGCTTTTTGGGTTTTGTGTGTGTGTTTATGTATATTTATTTTTGAGGGAGGGATGGAGGGAGGGACAGAGAGAGAGAGAGAGAGCACGCGCGAGCAAGTGGGGGAGGGGCAGAGCGTGGGAGACAGAGGATCCAAAGTGGGCAGAGCCGGATGTGGCCCAAACCACCATCTATGAGATCACGACCTGAGCCAAAGTCAGACGCTTAACTGACTGAGCCACCCAGGCACCCCAACCATGAATGTGGTGACAGCAATCATATCTTCAGGATCTAGCAACAGAATGCCTGACACATAGAATGCCACCACCCCACCAATTACTACTGGTTGAATGACAGACTAAATGAATTAATAAATGGTATACACGCATGTTAACGTCACTGCTGCTTGCAGCAGCTTCTGAACTGAAAACCCACAACCGTGTGGACTCCGCAGAGGCTCACATAGCCAAAATTTTGTTCTTCTGCAGAGAACCCCCCCCCCCCATCCAAGGACAGATTTTTCACACATATAAGAGTCTTGCATAAATCACTGATGGAGGAGGCTTTAAGGCTTCAGGCAGTCCTCCCCATCCCCCAGCCAGGCTAGGTTGACGTCAATGGTTCTGGCTTGTTCCCCCTCAAGAGCTCTCAGCTCTTGTTAGCTATGGAGGCAGATTCTGCCTGTTACCATGGAAACTGCAGCTGGAGTGGGGAAAGGGAGGGAGGCTGAGGAGTGGGCAGGGAATGGAATTTTCCAGCTCAGGAGGCTGACTGTGTGTGGAATCAAAACACCAGATCAGCACTCAGTTCTCAGTAAATATTTTGGGGGTGACTGAATAAAAATGTGGGAACGTACAAGTGACTTTCTATCTCGGAGCTTCTTTTCTCATTGGTAAAGTAAGAAGAATTACCCCACTGCGAACGAAATTTCAATTAAAATAACGTAGGGGGCGCCTGGGTGGCTCAGTTGGTTGAGCATCTGACTTTGGCTCAGGTCATGATCTCACGGTTCTCGAGTTCCAGCCCTATCAGGCCCTCTGTTGTCAGCACAGAACCTGCTTCGGATCCTCAGTCCCCCTCTCTTGCTGTACCTCCCCCACTCACTCACCCTCTCTCTCTCAAAAATAAACAAACATTTAAGATAACATAAATACAACCCTTAGCAGAGAGCCAGGCACTTTATAAATCAAAGCTTCTCAAGGATGGTCTTCAGACCTGCTCAGTAATTATTTATAAATTACAGATACCCATTTTCGTTTCCTTCTTCAGTTGTCTAAAAGGAATGCAGTCGTCTTCCCTCCCCACCTGACCACGTTGCCTTCTCACTAGGGTTCCAGATAAAAGTATAGGAAACCCAGTGTGCCCAAGTGGGACCTACCTAATCCTACAAAGATTGTCATCTACCCGAAATTCAGATTTAACTGGGTTATTCCGTTTGCATTCGCTGAATCCCGCAACCCTACCTCTCACCCCAGGCTACTCTGCGACAAACGAAAAGTTGGTTTTATCGGCCCATCTAACAGATGGTTCGCTTACCAGCAACTGGGTCCAGACACAGCATGCCCGTTTGGGGGGGACTTCATCCAGCCGTTCGGGGAGCAGTCAGGCAGCATCGGTTCTGCGCCAGGCACCGTGGACACTCGCCCTGACAGGGCTGTGATTTTAGTTAACTGCTGGAATCAGTTATCTTTTCCGCCGGAATAGAATGGATACGGTAAAAATTCTTAAACCGGAACTTACTTTGTATCGATTAGCGCAGTGCTTAGATCATGACGTAAAGGTAAGGCGACTGAAAACACACCACCTGAGGCCCCCGGGCACAACGACGGACGTCCCACTGTCCCAGCTGAGAGTCCCTCCGCCGCAGGGCTGTTCTCCCGCCACCGAGGGCTTCCCAGGTGCCCTTGCGCCGGGGTGGCAGGGCGCGCGTGCGCACTCAGTACCCATGGCCTGACCGGGAAATGCCTATTCCCTGGGCCCCACCTGGTCCTCCTCTACGAGCCGGGGAAGCGCCTGGAGGCCGGCAACTGTAAGACCACAACAAGACGGGTACGTGGTTCTACTGCCTGTTCTCCGTAGCCACGGGCGAATGCGGGGGACTCCCACGGCCTGGCTTGGGCCTACCCCAGGACGCATGCGCAGAGAGTCAGGCCCTGGGTTGGGGGTGGCGCCTTCTAGGGCCTTCGCTCTGGGCGTCTACTTCGAGCCCGCGAGGCCGCTTGGACCCAGGGTTTCCTCTTCCAGCGGCGACTCCTGAGGCGTCCCCTGAGCGGCTTCCGGAGCAGCTGCCGAAGGCCGGCCGGTCTTGCGCCCTGCCCAGGCCCGCGTGCTCTCTGCACTGGGGATTTCCCGTGAGCGTCGCAGACCCGAGGGAGAGCAAGCCTGGGTGCGGGGTCCTGGATGAGCATGAGCGGCCGCGAGGATGCTTTCGCAGAGATGGGTGTGTCCGTGCGTGAAAACCCACCCCCTGTAAGTGCGCAGCCCCGCTTGAGAGCACGTGTCCAAAGTTGTGCAGCCCTCCCCCAGATCCCGTTTTAGGCCGACTCCGACACCCCTCGCAGGACCCCCTCGCACCCCGTGCACCTCCTTCGGCAGCGGCCCTCAGCCCCTCGCAGCCGCTGCAGTCCTTGCTGTCTCTTTACGTGTCCCTCCCCCGGGCCTTCCGTGCAAACAGGGTCGTGCAACGCGTGGTCTTTGATGTAGTGCTGTTAGGGTTCTAGCGTTTACCGGGCGTGGGATCCCACCTCTTTTCAAGGAAGATCTTTTGGGTCCCGAACTGCTCTGTTGGGAGTTTAAAGGAATTGTCCAGACTTGTTCAGGCGTGGTGGGAATGCCACCGATAGGATTTTCTTCAGATTCATTACCATAGGATCATAGGAAGTGTATTAAAGATGCTGACTTTGGGGGTGCCTGGGTGGCTCAGTTGGTTAAGCCTCCGAATTCGGCTCAGGTCATGATCTCACAGTTACTGGGTTCGAGCCCCGTTGGGCTCTGTGCTGACAGCTCAGAGCCTGGAGCTTGCTTCATTCATATCCTGTGTCTCCCTCTCTTTCTCTGTCCCTCCCCTTCTCTCTCTCTCTCTCTCTCTCTCTCTCTCTCTCTCTCTCTTTCTCCCCTCCCTCTTAAAAATGAATAAACATTTTTTAAAAAAATTTAAAAAAGATGCTGACTTTGTTTACTGCCTGCTTTGGCCTTGGATCCAAGTCCTCTCACTTGCAAGTTGTGAGTCTGTGCACAACCGCTCAGCCTTTCTGTGTCTCCTTGTAGATCATTGTTCCTAGGTTGGAGTTACTGCATAGAAAGTCTTGGTGCCTTGGCGCAAAGTCCAGATAAAAACGTTAGCTATTATTAACTTGTAGGGATTCTTTTTGGGGACAGAGAAGATGATAGGTCAAGAAATGGATGCTATTGCAACCCACAGACTAGGGCATAAAATTCATTGGGAAACCTGTTTTTTATGACTCAGACCATTTTGTGGCTCATAATTCTTTGCTCCCTGGGAGTTGGTAGGAAGTTTATAAACCCCCCCCCCCCAATGTTATTTTTTTAGTTTGGGTGCCTTATATTTTTTCAGGAAATTGTACATTTCCTAATATTTGCAGATTTATTAGCTTAAAATTAAATGGTGTGGTGTTAAGAGTGTAGTCTCTAAAGGTGGAAACAAGATTAGAGGCCTGAGCTGTGACCAACTTGGGTGCCTTGAGCGGTGCACTTGACCTCCTGAGGCTCTAACTTCACGCACAGAAGTGAGCAACGATAGCACTCTACCTTCCCTTGTTGTCAAGAGGATTAAATGGCCATCTTTGACTTAACACAGCACCTGGCAGCATAGAGAAAGTTCCATAACTATCAGCTGTTGTTATTTTCATTCTGTAGCATTCCTTCCAATTAAAACAGCTTGGGGATTGTAAATCTCTGTGAACTAGTTAATTAAAAGGAGCTGGGAAGCCCTCCACTGTTCTCTAGGCCCTGGAACACATTATGGAACAGAGAAATTACTTGCTCCTTGAAAGTTGGAAGGAAGTTTCTGTTCCTACTCTGGTCACCCTTCGGGGTCATGCTTTTTCTTTCCTTTGGGAGGCACTGTTTATACTCTCCCCTTCCATTTTGCTAAGTTATGTTTTTATTTAAAGTTTATTTATTTGAGAGGGGCAGAGAGAGAGAGGGAGAATCCCAAGCAGGCTCCGCACAGTCAGTGTGCAGAGCCCAACGTGGGGCTTGAACTCTCAAAACCATGAGATCGTGACCTGAGCTGAAATCAAGAGTCAGACACTCAACCGCCTGAGCCACCCACGCGCCCCTTGCTAAGAGTTTTAAATGTAATACTAAAGAACGAGGTCAGCAAACCGTCTTTGTAAAGGGCCAAATAGTAAATATTTCACGCTTTGTGGGGTATGTGGTGTCCGTTGAAATTACTCAGCCACTATAATATGAAAGCAGCCGTAGATAGTATGTAAATATGGGTGTGGCTGTGTCCAAGAGGATGTTATTTATGGACACTGAAATTTGGATTGCATGTAATTTTCATGTGTCAAGAAACACTATTCGTTAGATTTTTTTTAAAAACCATTTAACCACTTTCAAATTCAACCGTGCTGTTTGTGGACTGTACAAAAACAGACGGAGGGCCGGATTTGGCCTGCAGGCTGTAGTTTGCTGACTCCACCACAGAATTTCATGGCATAGTGACCGTGGTGTGATCTGGAGTCGGAAAGACTTGGTTCTGACACGCATTCACTGTATGTATTTGGGCAGGTTACCCTCCAAGCCTCATGTTCCTCATCGTGCAGGTAGGCGTTGTTACTGACATACCTACTTCCTTGGGCTGTTAGGTTGACATAATACATGTGGAAGGTCTTGCTCAGTGTCGGGAGTCTAGTGAATCACGTATTAGGTATCTCACGCTCTTTTCTGCGAGTTAGTTGAATACAATTAAGGGTTAGAGGGTGGCACTAGGTGACTTGGGTTTAAATTCTGGCCACTTATTATGACTTTGGGCTGGTCACTCAACCACCCTCCCTCCCTTTCCTCGTCCCTAAAACAGAGATTATAATTGTACCCACTTTAGACAGTTGTCTAAAAAATTGAATAAGCTAACACTTTATAAAGTGCTTAGAAAAATTGCTGGCACACATTCTCAATTAATATTTGCTATTATTATCTCACAATAAGATACATTTGGGTTGAAAACCCCTGTGCTGTGTTGTTAAAATGTGAGATTTTTGACTTCACTGAAGTGGTACAATTTTCAAAGCAGAGAAATTTATTTCCTCCTTGGAAGTGTGAAGAAAGTTGCCTGAAAATGGCAAGGGTTCAGAGAACTATTTCAAGAAAGCAGTTCCTTGACATTTGCCAAGTTTTTATCATCTGCCTTCCTTTCAAGAATAACATTTCATCATGGCTTTCAAATTTAATAGCCTGGCGATGTAGCCCATGGTGGCTGGGAGCTCAGGCATCTCACAGATTTGGGGTTGATTCCTGACTCTATCGCCTACTAGCATGTACCTGGGATGAGATAACTAACCTCTCAACTCTCAAGGCTTGCCTCTGAACTATAAGACTTGGATAATAATAGTATCTGCCTCATGGAGTTGTGCGGATTTAACATCATAATGCACAGAAAGGCTTGGTGCCAGGCCCTGCCCATTGTAAGGGTTGAATAAATGATAGCTATTTCTTTTAGTATTCTCCAGGGCACTCTTAAAGGAAGACCCATTTGAGAATGAAAAACATTTGCTAGGTTCTTAAATGGGCAGCCTTCCCTCCTACTCTAGGTTTGGAATGCTTAGTACTGTAGGAATTATTTGTTCTGAGGAGATTGCCTTTGTGAATCCGTTAGTCATCAGTTTATTTGTTCTCAATAAAGGGGGCCATTTCTTGGAGATCTTCACTGTATTTGAAGAGGATTGTATTGGGAAGTAGTAAGGGGTGTAGACCGAAAGACCTAGGTTTGAATCGGGCTTTCTCAGCCAATTAGATCGTGACTTAGAGGAGATGACATCTTTTGATGAGCTGCAAATTTCTCATCTATAAAATATATTAGTTCTGATTTCATTAAGATTAGTGGGAGAATTCATCCAGATACATATTTTTTCTAATAACTTTATCTAGATATAATTCACAAAACGTACAATTCACCCATTTATAGTGTACAATTCAGTGGTGTTTAATATATTCACAGAATTGTGGAACAATCACCACAAGCAATTTTAGAACATTATAAAACATATTTTTATTTTTTAGAGAGAGAAAGCAGGTGTGAGCGGGGGGGGGGGGGGGCAGAGAGAGAGGGAGACTGAGATTCCCAAGCAGGCACACACAAAGCCCAACACAGGGCTCAAACTCATAAACCATACGATCATGATCTGAGCCAAAATCAAGAGTCATACGCTTAACCGACTAAGCCACCCACGTGCCCCCTAGAACATTTTTCATTACCCTGAAAAGAAACCCTCACTCCACTCCTCTCTTCCCCAGCCCTAGGCAACCATTAATCTTTCTATCTCTACGGATGCGCCTGTTCTGGGCAGTTGATATGAATGGAAGCATACAATGTGCAAGCTATTATGACTGGCTCCTTTATTTAGCATAATGTTTTCAAAGTTGACCCATGTTGTGGCATGTATCAGCACTTCATTCTCTTTTACTGCCAAACAGTCTGTTGTATGGGTAGACCACATTTTATTTATCTATTCATCCGCTGAGGGACTTTTGGGTTGTTTCCACATTTTGGCTATTATAATAATGCTGCCGTGAACATTCATGTGTAAGTTTTTATGTGGGCGTATGGCTTCATTTCATCTAGAAATGGAATTGCCGGGTCCTCTGGTAACTGTTTAACCTTTTAAGGAACTGCCAGACTGTTTTCCAAGTGGCTCCCAGATCATTTTTTAAAGTGCTTAACCTGGTGGCTGACACAGAGCAAGTACCACAACAAGATAGCTGCTCTGGTAACACATTGTCATTGTAAGAAAAATGTTCCTGAAAGCCACTCTCCCAACTTAGTTAAAGGAATTGGCAAGCCATCTGCCTTTTTTAATGCCCTGTAACAATTTGTGCAGACCAAGAGTAATTAGTCCTCGGGCATTTGTAGGACACTTCCAGTCAACCGAGATTTCACGTTATTTTCTGCTTCCCTAGAAAATGATGCATTTCTTTCAGGTTTTCCAATTTGTTAGCATAGAATCACGTAGCGTAGTGGTTGAAGAGTCTGACCTCTGGAGTCATTTACAAGGCTTGCAAGTTTGAGTGAGACTCCGTGAACCTTAGTTTCCTTGTATGTAAAGCAGATGAGGACACCTGTCTCGCCTGTTTGAAGGATGAGCTACAAAAAACACGTAACGCTTAATGCAGTCCGTAGCACAAGAAAGGTGCTCAATAAGTATTAGTTTTTAATCTCCTAGAGATCGTGCGGTTTAAAATCCCAGTGCTAGGTTATTAAAATGTATTGGGAGATCTTAACACATAGAAATTCTTTGTGAAAAGATTTTTCCTAACTTCTTTTTTCCTATCCCTTTGATAGTCGGTTTTGGTCACTTTTATTTTCCTTGAAAATGTTCCTTCTCATTAAATTTTCATATGTGTTAGTCAAATCTGATTTAATATTAATGTGTTTGCTGTAGCTTTTAATAGGTAATATATTTATGTGACTCAAAATTCAAAAAGGAGAAAGGGGTATGGAGTGAAAATTTCCTTCCCATATGCAGTCTCCAGCCACCAGCTCCCTTCCCTCCCTATTGACAGCCAGTGTCACTAGTTTTGTGAATAATCTTTCCAAAGTTATTCCATGCATACAGAAGCAAACGTAGGGGGCACCTGGGTGGCTCAGTCGGTTAAAGGTCCGACTCGTAGTTTCGGCTCAACTCATGATCTCAGGTCGTGGGATTGAGCTCCGCTCACAGTGTGGAGCCTGCTTAAGATTTCTCTTCCTCTTTCTCTGCCCCTTCCCCACTCGCACACATGCATGCGCTTGCTCACTCACTCTGTCTCTCTCTCAAAAAAAAAAGCAAATATAGGTATATATTTGTTTGCCTTTTAATTTAACCAATGAAGTGTTTAACTCCTTGGCTTTTCACTTAACAGTGTATCTTGGAGATCATTCCATGAGCTATTTCTCATTCTTTGGGAATTTTGTATTATATGTAATACATAGAATTTGTAAAATCTGTATCTCTTATCTCCAGCTTTTTTCTGCTTTATGAGTCATTTTTTTACTTTTATCTGAATGATTGCCTTTTTCTTGTTCTCTTCAGATAATATCTCGTGATGGGCCTTTGGCAAAACCAGCCAGGTAAGAATGCATTTTCCTCTCCTGGCCTATCTGCACTGTGAAAGCCGGATCACCTCTCCATATCATCTTGGTCACGTCCTGAGGTGTCAGCATGTGAGTATGTGTGGCACTTGTGCCGTTTTCCAGGAGACTTGGGTGAGATTTGAGTGGTGGTCGTCCCTAGGAGGAATTCCTGCTGTGTCCTGGAGATCATGATTGCCAGGGATCTCCGGTCCTTAAATGGCCTTCGGGACCCTGCAGGGTCTGACTTCTCTCTGCAGCATCTGGCTTATGCCACTTTGTATTCCCGTTCTGTGGCTCCCATATTCCTCTCTGCCTCCTAACCTTTGTACACACTTTTAATTAGGCATCGGCCGTCTTTCCTCAGCACCAGCTCTGGGTCACACTCGCAGCGTACGTGTGCGTCTTTAGCACACTTACTGCTTGTCCCTCACATTGTGTGGGTATTTGATTGTTGGGTTTCATCTGTGGATGTATGTCCCACTCAGGCAGAGACTATTTCTTTTTTTGCTGTATCGCTAGCGTCTGGACGTAGTTGAAATTCCACACCTATTTCGCAAACGGTTGAATAGATGAGCATCTGCCATTTTCCCAGGTCAGGATTAGAGCTTTCTGGCTGATAAACCAATTCACAAGAAAAGTGTGTGAATAACCCTGCGTTTTCCAAATAAGTATTTTGATTAGCATGTGATAATTGACTTCTGAATGCTTTTGCCTCTGATGAGAGAAGGTGCCCAGTGCCCTCTTGGCTGGGGACATGTGAGAACACTGGATGGCGGGTGAGCCTTCTTGGCATACAGGAACTCTCATAGTTCTGGACCATAACACTGTCTGCCAGACTTGACATGGTTTCCTCTTACTACCTCTGATTTATGACAGGGTTGTCCTTTGCCTAGCCCTCATCTTATATGTAATTTAACTGCTTGGGGGTCCTATTATTTTAATGTTTGAATTTAGGAGCAGTTTATGTGAAAGAGTTGGTTGCCTTTAATATAAATGTTTGGTTTTCTGTTGTCCCAAAATTCCTTGAGAGAGTTAAAAAATAAAAGTAAGTTTACTCTTAAGGAAAATTGGTTAGATCTGCATCACTGAGGAACTTTATACAAATTTGTATACTAAAATATTTACCTATTCAGCAGTGAATATATACATAAAAGTTGTAAACACTGAAAAACTGATTTTCTTTCTTTATTTCGCAAAGTGTTGATTTTAACCCATTTCTGCAACAACCCAGCTCTGTGCAGAGGACTTCCAGAGTTAAAGCTGCAGCAGAGACCTTTCCAGAATCCCTACTCAGCCTCTCCTTATCCTTGATCTGAATATAAGCATTTCAAATGTAACACATCCAAAAGAGAGCTCTTGATTTTAGGCTCTTCCCCCACCAAACATGTGATTCAAAGACTCACTAAATAATACTTCCATCTACCCAGTTGCCCAAACGAGAAACACAGGAATCATTTCTGATACTTTTTTCCCTTGCCACACACACAGATTCTATCAGCAAGATGTCTCTGTTCCGTCTCCAAAATACATCCTCTGTTTGTTCATCTCTGCCTGTGTCTACTGCCACCATGTTAGTTCAGAGCACCGTCCTCCTCTGCCTGGACAGCTGACTCCTCTGTTCCCCGAATCTCCACTGCTTCACACAGCAACATGAATCATCTTACAGTGGATTAAGTCAGACCTTGTGTATAAGTCTTTAACAAATCCCCGTCACATTTGGGATTCAGTTCAAGATCATCTTGGCCTACGGTCCTAAAGAGCTGGCTCTTATATACCTGGACAACCTTGTTTTGTGCCCCTCAATCCCAGTTTTGCTGTCCTCCACCCATTCTGATGTCCTCTTATCTTTTTCCTGGTGTCCTCCTCTTTTTCCTTTATGATTTTTGTGCATTGCTTTGTACATTGTCTGTCTAAATTATTATTCCCTTTGCTTTTTCCAGGGCTTGCTCTTTCTTACCATTTGGTCTTTGCTTTTCTTTCAGAGACACCTTCCCTGACTACTCTGTAACTACCACAAACATACCCCTCGTCGTTTCCACATCCTGGTTTTTTTCTTCAAAGCACTCACCACGATTTTTAAAGGTTCATTTTGTCAACTAACTTACTGTATGTATCTTCCTAGCTAGAGTGAAGCTTGAAGAAATATTTATCAAATAAATGAATTAGGGCAGGGGCCATTTCAGTGTCATTCACAGTGAACCATGAACCTGGCCTCAGCATTGGCCCTTATATGTAGTAGGCACTCAAATATGTGTTGAAAGAATGAATGAATAAGTATTTACTGAGAGACTTCCATGTATTAAGCTCTGGGATAAACCATGGGATCATAACACCCAACAGCCCAATCTATTACAGATTTATTGTAGACCAAATGTTCTCAAACTTCTTGATCTTAAGACCCATTTATACTCTTGAAAATGACTGAGGACTGCAAAAATTCTGTTTATGTGAATTGTATCTATCACTCTATCTATGTAGTTTTAGAAATTAAAATGAAAATTATAAACATATATTAGTTCATTGAAATTAACAGTAGTAAGGGGCGCTTGGGTGGCTCAGTTGGTTGAGTGTCCGACTTCGGCTCAGGTCATGATCTCATGGTTCGTGGGGTTGAGCTCTGCGTTGGGCTCTGTGCTGACAGCTCAGAGCCTGAAGCCTGCTTCGGATTCTGTGTCTCCTCTCTCTTTCCCCCTCCCTTTCTTGCACTCTGTCTCTCTCTCTCTCTCTCTCTCTCTCAAAAATAAATAAACATTAAAAAATTTTTTTAATGAAAATAACAGTAGTAAATCCATTACATTTTAATGTAAGTAACATTTTTTTTTCCTGAAAATGTCTTAATTCCCAAAACAAAAGATGACTGAGGAGAGCAGCATTGTTTTATATTTTTGCAAATCTCTTCAACATCTGGCTTAAATGAAAATAACTAAATCCTCCTCTGCCTCAGCATTCTGTCAGCTTCAGGAGAATGCCACTGCACACTTGGGAAAGAAATGAGATTACTGCTGTAGATAATTTAGAAAATACTGTTTTTGAGATGGTGCTGTGAACTTTCGCATGCACACTTCAATCTCTTTTTAATATTAACTTGCAGTGATGTTTATGACATCTCTGTAGATCAAAAAACTGAACAGAAAAATGCAAGGATATGTGTGGCTCAAAGACATAAACCTTCAGGACTTTTGATCTTGAAATAGAGGAAGTTCACAATTGGACTGTTGAAGAGTAACAAGGTCCAGAAGTCCCCGATGCATCTTGAGGCCCCAGGATCCTGGTGTCAAATGGGCTGGGCTGGGATTCTCCTGACATGAAATAAGGCTGGAAGAAACTAGTGATAGTTACTCAGGGCCCCAGCTGATATTGTGAGTAGTGGCAGTAGGTAAAAAGACAGCCATGTAGAGAGGACCCAGCCTAAGTAAGCTTAAATCTTGCTCAGTGGATAATATATTCTCTTATCACATGGCACAGAAGCCCCAGTTGACAATATAAAACTTGTCTTAGGAGTAAGTTTCTCATGGGCAGGTAGAGATAACCAAAAAATAAGAAAAAAAAAAAAAAAAAAAAAAAGCTAGGCGTGGAAGAAAGTGAAGTTCTGAGAGAAGGGGAAAAGGGGATAAAGATATACCATAGGAGAAACACTTAGAAACCAAAATTGCAAAGCACTGCATTAAACTTAGGAAAACCTATAATAAGCAAGACAACAAAATCAACAGGTAGGACATGAATTCACTGACAAAATGCAATTCAAATCAGATAGTTTTAGTGTGACTTTAAGATTCTTGAAAGATAAGGAACAGTATTCATAAAATGTTCATCCATTTGAGAAAAGGTGGGTATAAAAAAGTACCAATTGAAAATCTTAGACATGAAAAAAATATAGCCATTGTAAAACACAACAAGGGAAACACTCTATTGGATGCAGTTAAAAAGAGGAATTACAGAAGTGCCTGGCTGACTGAGTTGGTAGAGCATACGACTCTTGATCCCGGGGTCATGAGTTCAAGTCCCACATTGGGCATAGAATTGATTTAATAAAATGTGTGTGTTATGTGTGTATGTGTATATATGTAAATGTATATATACATATATATCTCATACATATATCATATATGGTATATATATATTTTTTTTTTAAAGAAGAGGAATTACTCAGCAACTTAGAAAAGAATACAAGAAATAGAGAAGATAAATGGAAGATAGATGAAGAAGGGCCAATATACTCCAGTAGGCTGAGAATAAGAGAATATAATTGGAATGGAAAAAAAAGCTATTTTGGCCAAGACATACTGGGTGTGAATTCTTCAGAAGGGAAAGAAAACCTTCATCAGGCACACAAGTCCTGAGCAGGATAAAAATGAATCCACAATACTACCTATTCTAAAAGCTCCAGTGGGACATTTCAATTGACAGCAGACCTCAGAAGTGTCTGAAGACATTAGAAAAAATAATTTTCAAGATAAGGGGAGAATATGAGGGTCACCTTAGAATTCCATACCTAGATAAACTGTCATTTAGAAATGTCTTTTAAAGCCATTTTTAGAAATACAAATAGACTACCTTATACCATAACTAAAAGACTTATTAAAGGATTTTTTTCAGTGATAAAACAGATGAATCTAGAGAGAAGGAGTGAAATTTAAGAAATCAGAATGAATAAATTATCAAAATAGGGACAAATATAATCAATTATTGAGTCTCAAATTTTCTTTTTCTTTAAAGTATAGCTAAGGGGCACCTGGATGGCTCAGTTGGTTGAATGTCTGGCCCTTGATTTCAGCTCAGATCATGATCCCAGGGTTGTGGGATCAAGCCCCATGTTAGGCTCTGTGCTAACAGTGCGGAGCCTGCTTGGGATTCTTTGTCTACCTCTCTCTCTGCCCTTCTCCTGCGTGTTCTCTCTCTCGCTCTCTCTCGCTCTCTCTCTCTCAAAATAAAAAAATAAACCTAAAAAATTTTTTTAAAATAAAAAGTATAGCTAAAATTCTAGATAATAACTAGGAAGGGGGAATAGGAAATTCAATAAATTGCTAAGTTATTCCAGAATATCCTTTATTATTTTATGCTTTGTTAAAAATATATATATACTTGAAAAAAAAGTATATATACACACTTGTGTATAAATTAGGACTTTAAAGATAGACAATAAAGTAACTGAAATATAACTGAGAGTTTCCACATTAGCAGAGGGGAAAAAGGAGTAAAGAAAAATTGATCTACTCGGTAGAAGGCAAGAAAGGAGAAAATAAGCAAAGGAAAAGGCACATTCAACAAGCAAATACATCAGAAATTTAAAATGGGGAAAGATTAACTCTTCTGTTAAAAGTAAACCACCAGATTAATTTCTTAGATGTTCACCTTAAAAGAGGAAATCATGGACTTGTTTCTACCGAAAAATATGGCCTTGAAACATAAAGCAAAAGCTAAAAGAAATATCAGGAGCAGTGGATAAAACCAAAGGCATAATAGGTGATATTATTATAACTATTTAGATCTGATACGTTAAGCAGAGAGAAAATTAGTAAGAATTCTGAAAATGTAAACACATAGTTAATAAGCCAGATCTCATGAACACAAATAAAATTGGTAGCTAACAATCACAGAATACTCATTCTTTTCTAACACATTGAACAATTAAGAATTGATTACATCCTAAGATCGCAAAAGAAGTTTTAACAACTATGAAATAACCTATAGACGATATCATTTGGCTGTGATGCAGTTAAATTAGAAATCTATAATCAAAAGACTTTTGAAGAACTTGGGAACCTGAATGCATGCAGTCTTTAATGTCATGAAGAGGAAATCTAATGGAAACAGTATAACTCAGTACCGAACAACAGAAATACATGGATAGCGGTTCAAGTGATACTCGGAGAGAAAGTTATGGCCTTAAGTGTATCTGTTAAAAATCACAAAAGATTAAAAATAAATTAGGTAAATATGCAACTCAAGACGCTTGGAAGAGAAACCCAAATAAGTAGGAGGAAGGAAATAATAAAATGAACAGAAATTAATTAAATGGAAAAGAAGAATATGGTCAAAAAGCCAAAAGCCATTTAAAAAACATAAAATTGTCAAATCTTTAATAAAACTGATGAACACAAGAATAAATGATATTGGTACTAGAAAAGGTGACATATTACAAATGCAGAAGAGATTAAAAATCAAAGAGAATGCTGTGAACAATTCTATGCTAATAAATTTAAGTGAAATCGACAGTTTTCTTGTAAAATATAAATGACCAAAATGACTCAAGACAAATATAAGTCCCAAACTTACGAGGAAATGAAGTCCAAAATATTCCATGTAAAAAGACATCAGATCTGGATTTTACAGTGAGTTATACTAAACTTTCAAAAAGCAGAGAACCCTATTTTTTATAAACAATTGTGGAGAATATAACAGCAAAATAATCCAAGTCATTTTATAAGGCCGGTATAACCTTGATACTAAAACCAGGCACGGATAGTATAATAAAGAATTTAGATGTAAAAAACAAACATGGAATATAAACCAGTAGTATACAGCAGTATGTGTATATAAATCAGACCCTCGTAATCATGGTCAAGTATGGTTTAGGAATGCAAACATGTTTCAACAACAGAAAATTTGCCTTAATTCTCCATATTAACAGATTGCATAAAATAACAAAGTTGAATCTTCCCAATAGACATAGAAAAGTCATTGTATAAAATTAATCTTATTCATGCTAAAGTTTTCAGAAAACTAGAACTTAAGGGAATTTCCTTAGCCCCCAATAAAGAGGTTCTGCAAAAAAGCTTGTGAACATTTTTACTTGTTGGTGAAAGATAAGAAGTATCCCCACCTCAGAGGTCCTAGTCAATGCATTAATGCTCATGATAGGAGTTCTGACTGTTAGAGTAAAAAACTATCATTAATAAAGATGTTAACATTACAAAAAAATCCAGGAAAATCTATAGACAAACTAACAAGTATTAGAACTAATAAAACGGGTAAGCAAATTCACTGGATACAAAATCAGCATATAAAAAGGAAGAGCAGATAATTCTTCTCAAAAACTCCCAATCCAAGACAAATCGTGAGAAAATATTAGATCAACTCATTGAGAGACATTCTATAAAATAACCTGACTAGTACCTCAAAACTGCTAAAGTCATGAAAAACAAGGAAATATTGAGGGGCTATCATGGCCCAGAGTTGCCTAAGAAGAAATAATAATGTATCCTGGCTAGGATCCTAGAACAGAAGGAAGAGATTTATAGAAACAGGTAAAATTCAAATACAGTCTGTAATTTAATTAATAGTTCTGTACTAAGGTAATTCCTTCATTTTCACAGTGTACCGAGGTTGTGTAAGATGTTAACATCAGGAGAAACTGGGTAAGGAATATTTATCCTATCTTTGCAAATTTCCTGTATACCTGAAGTTATTTAAAAAAAAAAACACAAAACAACTATACCTTTAAAAAAAACCAAAAAAACAACTATACCATGTTGTAACCCCAAATAACAGATTGGATAAGTAATAGGAAAAAAGACTTTCTAAAATCAAATTGAAATACCAATGGGATATCTTTTTTCAGTTGTTTTTCTTTTTTAGTTATCTCTTCACTCAATGCGCACTCACTACCCCGAGGGATCTGAGGGATCGCATGCTCCACTGACTGAGCCAGTCAGGTTCCCCCTTGATAGCATATTTCATCAAACTTGACAAGCTAATTCTAAAAGTCATTTGGAGATGGAGGGCTAAGAATAGCCAAAGACACTTTTGAAAGCAAAGTAGGGCAGATGCCCTTTCAGATATCAAGATACCAAAAGCTGTAATAATTACTATGATGTGTTAACACACAGAGATAGACAAATGGGCCAGTGGGACAGACTAGTGGGACAGGCCTACTCATATGCAGAAACATACATCAGGAGAGAAATTAGATCCTTACCACAAAACATACAGAAAAGTTAACATTAAAAAACAACAACAACCAAGGCTATTAGAGTATCTTTCTGACTTCTGTGTGGGTAGGGATTTCTTAAGGAATAAAAAGCAGAAATATGAAGGAAAAGACTGTTAAATTTTACAGCACCAGTATTTAACACTTCCATAACAAAGGATATCGATGGCTTTTCTTTTGACTTGTTTTTTTTTTGTTGTTTTTTTTTTTTAATTTTTTTTTTTTTCAACGTTTATTTATTTTTGGGACAGAGAGAGACAGAGCATGAACGGGGGAGGGGCAGAGAGAGAGGGAGACACAGAATCGGAAGCAGGCTCCAGGCTCTGAGCCATCAGCCCAGAGCCCGACGCGGGGCTCGAACTCACGGACCGCGAGATCGTGACCTGGCTGAAGTCGGACGCTTAACCGACTGCGCCACCCAGGCGCCCCTTGACTTGTTTATGGTACATGTTTTAGACTTATATTTAAGTGCGACAGGGGTAGGGGACAGGGGGTAATTCAAGCTGGTCCATGACATCTTATGCACCTTCAAAGACCACCCTGGTGCTGTGTAGAGAATCTTGGGAGGGGAGGGTTTGGAGTGGAAGCAGGTGATCCAGTGAGTAGGCTAATAACCAGGGGAAGTCACGGTGATTAGGACTGTCACGAAGAGGGAAAACACTGGACAAATTTGGGATGTCTTGGATGTAGGGTCAGCAGGACTTGCTGATGATTTAGATGGTGACAGTGAGGAAAAGAAGAATCAAGAGCAACTGTGAGATTTTTGGCTATAGCAACGGGTACTGCTTATAGAAATATATAGAATTATAGAATGAGGAAAAGGGAAATTAAATATTTATTTAAAATGCTTTCAGTTCCTGTTGAATATGCAGGTGGAGCAGTCAGATACAGGAGCTTCTGTGGAAAGTTCTGAGGCAGAGGATTTAAATTTGGGAGCTGTTGGCGTCTAGGTGGTATTTAAACCATGCCTAGGGAGCGCATGTTGATGGAGAAGTCTAGTGACCGAGTTGTGAGCGTTTAGAGGTTGAACAGAGCAAAAGTGAGCCAAGAGGAGGGAGAAGAGGCCATTGAAAACCAGGGTGGTGTCGTGTCGTGTCACGGAAAAATAAGACAGCCTGCGTTTTTGTTTGTTATGGTTTCTTTTAATGAGGATGTTGACTGTTACTGAAGGATCAAGCGAGATTAAGGTCAAGTTTCCTAGCTGCATAGGGAATTGCTCAGCAGTTTCATCGGGTGGCATGGTAGGGGGAGAGGATGTGCAGTGAGGCCGGTGAGTTAGTGACAGACCACTCTATCAAGAGCGGTTTGGAGGGAGAAGGGGAGGGAGCACTGGGGAAAGGGGTAGTCCCTGCGGGAGCCCCGAGGGCATGTGGTATCTGAAGGGGATGAGTGATCCAGGATCCAGAGAGACACCTGTACTGCAGGCAGAGGCCTTTGAGGAGAGAGAACGGGGTCGTAGAATGTGTTAAAGTCATCACCTCCTGCACCATGTGCAGACATCAGCATCAGCTGGGGAGCTCCAAAACCACCGCGTCTGCGGGGCCCTGGGCAGCTCCAGGGTTGAACAGCTCCCCGGCTGATCCTGAGGTGTAGCCAGACGGGAAAACCTCTGACCTAAGGGTCGCAGCGCTCACTTGCAGTCATGCCTCTCGAATTTCCCGAGAGGCTGCTGGGCGATAGGTTTCGGAGGTGCACAGCACGCACAGTGTTTTCATTCAGATTTTAAGTTCACTGTGGCGCTGCTGGCTGAGAGGAGACCGTGGAAGACTTGGGGAGCTTAAAACACCCCCCACCCCAAGCCGGTAGCTTCTTAAGGTAGCAAGCAACCACTGATTTCTATTTATACTTATTACGTATGAACAGAACACTTAATTTTCGGCACCACGTTCTGTGCGCTAGTAAGTAACCTGCTTATTGTAATTAACCATCTAATGAATTTGTTCCTTGAAAATTAAAATCCTACATTTTTTATTGGCCACGGTAAAGTTTCAGTGTACGGATTGACCAGAATACAGCTTAATTCTTCTGCAGGGTACACTTTTCGAATAAAAAATGATGCTCCATGAACATGCTTGCATATAATCTTTCGTTCGCTGCCTATCTCTGCTTTCACGGAACAGTTGGATCAATGGTATGTTAATGAACTTTGTATAATTCATTGCTTTTACTGCTAGAAAAGAAATTCGTATTTATAACAAACAGTATGGGTTGGAGCAGGGGAAAAATTCCTCCCTTCATCCTCCTCCCCTCACCCGCAATTCCTTTTCCTTCAAGGTAACCAGCTTGCGATTTCCTGTATTCTTTTGCGCAAGTTTTACCTGCAAACGTGTGCATCCTTAACAAACAAATGAAAACACTTACCAGCTCATTCCTACAAACGTGAGCAATTTGTCCCTAGTCCCGGACAGCCGCCCCTCGCTGCTGTCCCGGGCTACGGTTCCCCGGTGTCCTCTGTGGTCCGCCGTGTGCCCACCGGCACTGTGGGGGGTCCGCGGGGTCTGGGCCGGGCCACGTGCGCGGCACTGCGAGGGGCCTGTGCAGGGCCACGTGTGGGGCGGCTCGCGGAAGTCCTCGGGGCACTGCGGGGTCCGTGCCCCGGGCGTGGTGGGGGGCTGCGTGCGGGCGCTGGTGGGATCTGTATGAGGGCGCCGCGGGGTCTGTGCGGGGTGCTACCGGACAGATTGCGGGGTCTGTGTGGGGCGGCTGTGGGGATCCGTGTCGAGAGCTGTGCGGGTGCTAACAGGGTGGCTGCGGGGATCTGTGCGGGTGCTGACGGGGTGGCTGTGGGATCTGTGTGGGATGCTGCGGGGATCCGCGGTGGGATCTGTGCGGGTTCCGTGCGGGCCGCGGCGGGGTCTGTGTGGGGATCCGTGTCGGGATCTGTGCGGGCTGCGGCGGGGTCCGCCTGGCCCGGCGTGCAGTCCGCGCGTGACTCTCCACAGCGGGTCCGCCAGCGCCAGTGCGCTCCCGTGAGGTGCCGGCCTCCTCCCTCGCTGCCCGGGTTTCTGGCGCGGTTCGGCCTGTACCGCCCGGGGCCCGAGAGAGCCTGGCTTACGGAGGGACTAGCCCCGCGTCTCTCGCGTGTCCTGGACGCAAAAGTGTCGTCTCCCACTTTCTCGTTCTTCACACTTCAACGTACATGGTTTTGCCCGCAGGACTTCCACTTTTGGGACAAATGTATTTTTTTTTCTTCATTGGTTTTGTGTTTGGGAGCTGTTGGTCAGCCCTTCTGCGTGTCACCCCCGTTTCTTTGTGTGGGGGTCTCACACACCCCCACACCCCCTTATCGAGACCCCTGTCAGGGGCCCCTGGTGTTGGCTGGGTTGACGTCAACCTCCTGCCTTCGCGCCAAGCCATCGCCACGGCAACCGCAGCCTGATTGGCAGCGTTCAGAGGCGTGGCGAGGGGGCCCGGGGTGGGCAGCTCGGCCTCTCATTGGCCTGCGCTGCAGCCCCGCCTCTGCGGAGAGCCTGACAAGGAGTCGCGCGCAGAGGCTCGGTGCAGACGCTGGGAGCCGCGGGGAGGACGAGGTCGGAGCTGAGGAGCGGACATGTCCACCCTGGGCTGGTGGCGCCGCCGGGCGCCAGGGGCCCTGTGGGCGTGCTAGACTGTGCACACGGGCTGCTCCTGGGCCGAGCCGTGGGGCCCGAGGCAGTGTGGTGAGGGGAGGTGAGTCCGGCCGGACCCCCGCGCTACACGTCTGTGTCAGGACGGTGTCCGGATGCCGCGTGAGGCAGCACGGCCGTCACACGCTGCACTCTGGGACCCTGGTCAGATGGGGAAGGGGGAAGGCAGCCGGCGGACACCGCCTGGTGGGGTTCTCAACGGGTCCGGTGCTCGGGTTGCCGCGCTTGCCGCGGACGCCATCTTGCGTGTCTGGCCGGGGTTTCAGGGACCGGCTGCCCCTTTGAGGTGGCCGCGGAGCCGGGGGGCTGCCGCGCCATCTTGCCTAGTGGAGGTGGGGGTTAGGGTTAGCGGGGACGGGATGACCGCGGACTTCTGTCAGGCGAGCCCGCCAGGGTGGGTGCTGGGGAAGTGGTGGGCTGGCCGGGTCTGGGGGCTACAGATCACTACGTCTGTCCCACGGCGTCCCTGACAGCCAGGTCCCTCAGGCTGTCTCAGCATCCTTGCCAGACATTGGGGGCGGGGCTTGTTTTGCCGCAGTGGCGGCGGGAGGAGCTACAAGTCGTGAGGGGCGGGGCCGAGGGCTTCACGCCTGTGGGTATTTTCTCAGGGCTGTGAGTGATTGGGGAGCCCCGCCCACCTGGCGCCATATTTGGTGTGGGCGGTGAAGTTTGCTGTAAAGGCGCTATCCTGATTGGTTGGCCGCGGATTGGGGCGGGGCCAAGGGCGGTTGAGACTGCGGCTAGCCTGGGCTGTGACGATATCATTGAATCCCGCCTACCTTGGCGCCATCTTTGATGGGGGTGGCTAAGGTCTGCCGCGCAGGCTGGTGCGATGGTGGCTGGCTGGCCGCAGCGGGGCGGGGCGGGGCCAAGGGCTGGCGGGGGGGGGGGGGGGGTGGAACCGTGGTGACCCCGTGTTCTATGCTCTGAAGGCTTCAGGGTCCTGACTACCTCGCACTTTCTTTGCCAGTCGAAGGTTTGGCTGCAGAAGTTTGCCGTGACGGTGCCACCTCAACTGGCTTGAGGGCTAAGCTCTGACTTCTGAGAATGGGCCATGGCTAGTGACCCGGAGACCGTTTTGTTGGCTGGGTCCATGTGGTTTGGAGAAGCCAAGCGTTGTGCTAAGTTTGCCGCGGCTGCCGCGGTCGCGGCCGCCATGAAACTGTTAGTACTGAGGTACAGAGCTACAGGCTGTGGACTCACCGGCTGTTACTCCTTGGTGATATCTGGGCGCGGCAGAGGCCTTCCCTTGTGGTTGTCACCCTGCGGTGTGTCTGGCCCCATCTTTTGGCTAGGGGAAATGCTGGGGACGGGAGCAGCCTAGCTGTGTGGCGCAGACCCTGTCAGCGGGGCTGGGGGTGGGACCACGGGCAGTTTGGGGGACTGACCCTGCTGCGGGCCCCGCCCACGCTGGCACTATTCGTGTTGGCCGACAGGTGGCTGCCGAGACTCTCTGCGCAGGCGCCATCTTGAAGGACAGCGGAGCTGCAGGGGCGGGTCCAAGGGGAGAGGAGGCGCTGCAGAGCTCGGCCCACTGTAGTACTGTTTGTTGGCCGACAGGTGGCAGCCGAGACTTATGTGCAGGCGCCATGTTGAAGGACAGCTGAGCTGCAGGGGGCGGATCCAAGGGGGGGAGGAGCTGCAGAGCTCCCCGTGACTTACTGCGCAGGCGCTGTCTTGAGTGACAGTGGGGCTAGCTGTAGGGGGTTGGACCAAGGGGCGGGGCTGCAGAGTTGGGCCCACTCTGACGCTGTTGGCCGACAGGTGGCAGCTGAGGCTTACTGCGCAGGCGCCATCTTGAGTGCACGTGGGTTTGGCTGCAGGGGCTGAGCCCAAGGGGAGGGGCTGCGGAGTTCCGCCTACTGTGTCGACAGGTGGCAGCCAAGACTTACTGCGCAGCCACCGTTTGAGTGACAGGGGTCCTGCAGGGGGCGGGGTGAGGGAGGGGCTGCAGAGCCCCACCCACTCGAGTGATCTTAAGACCTGTAGGTGACAGCTAAAGCTTATTTATTGTGCAAGTATCACTATCAGTGATGGTGGTATTGCTGGGAGCAGGCTTGAGAGAGGCTTTCATGTTTTGAATAACAGGAGACTGCAGACCCCTACCCATTGGGTGGGTAGGCCTGGGTTGTGTTGGCGTGGGGTGGCCCCTCGAGGCTTATTGCACAGGCGCCATCTTGAATGATGGCAGAACTGCAGGGGGTGGGCCTGAGGGAGGGGCTGTCTTGTCCTGAACGATAAATAGACCCTGCAGACCCCTGCCCATCCCAGCAGTATGTTTGTTGTCCAGTAGGTGGCTGCCGAGGCTTACTGCACAGGCGCCATCTTGAATGACAGCGGAGCAGCAGGGGGCGGGCCCAGAGGTGGCTGCCGAAGCTTACTGCGCAGGCGCCATCTTGAATGACGGCTTGGCTGCAGGGGGCGGGCCCAGAGTGGGCAGCTGGGGCTTGCTGCGCAGGCGCAATCTGAGTGATGGCCGAGCTGCAGGGGACGGGTGTAAGGAGAGGCTGTCGGGTCCAGATTCACCGGGCTGCAAACACCTGCCCATCCTTGTGCCATGTTGGCCGGTAGGCGGTTGCTAAAGCGCCATCAAGAAGGACCGTGGAGTTGTAGGTGGTGGTTTGAGGGTGGGACTGCCATGTCCTGAGTGACTGAGGGGTCCTGGGGAGCCCTATCCACCTTCGCATGGCTAAGAACAGGAGTCAGGTTTGCTGTGTAGGCTCCAGTTTGGCCAGCCCAGAGCGTTTGCCGCAGTGGCCACTCAACAGGGTGGCAGGCGAGATATTTCCTCGAAGGACACCACAGCCAAGTCTCAGGAATGTGGGGACAGGGTTCATCTGTGCAGCCCTGAGGGTCCGTTTGAATGACTGGGGTTCAGATGTCGGCATTTTAATAGATTTGGGGAAGGTGAGGTCTCCAGAAGACGGACCCGTGCTGTGGGAAGAGGACGCGTGCTGTGGACATAAGTTTTGGGGTGTGGAGGCTCTGAGGTCAATATGGAGTTTACGCAAAGAAAAATGTCTAAGAGCCTGGAACTGGACAATTCAGGGCTGCAGACAGGAGAGGGGCGTGGCACGGGAGACAATCCAGGGGAGGTACTCTAGGCATGTCAGGGCGTGGTTTGGGAGGGTGGGGGCCCGCCCTGGTTCTTGGGTGGGGCTACCTGCTGGTGGCGGGGGTGCACATGTGCAGAGTCACTTGTGGCACTGCTGCTGCGTCCTCTGGAGGACTACCGCGATTCCAGCACTAAAGTAGCTCTCACCATGTTTGCCTATGTGTATCCCAGACTCCAGCTGGGGCACTTCTAGTCCTAGCTCCACCAAAGCATCTCGTAAGCCCCCCATTTGGGAGCATGTTGAAAACCTCTACAATGGTGGGTAAGGTTAAGGAATGAAGTAACTACCTAATGGCAATAATACTAAGGTCCTAATAGAAGATAATCTTTTCATAGTACTTAAATTTACAGTGCAGTTAAACTTCTTTCCCTGCATCACTAGCTATTAGATGGCAAAACTGGAGTTTTAACTCACTTTTCTATGGGGTACCTGTATCTCTAGTCCATGTGGTCTCCACGGAAAATGTCAGTAGATGTTCTGTTTTTCAGTGACATTAGGTTCATCTGTACCAGTCTGCCATGGGCTCTTACATTGAGTTCTCTGAGCATCTGCTTTTCTATAAAGTGATACTTAGAAGATTACAGTGTTGTGGTGAAGAGTAACAGAGACAAGAAAAGCAAGTTGTTAAGTATTGTATGGGGTGTGTAAAATACATAAATATGTAAATAAATAATAGTACCACTTCAGCTATTGTTTTCCTGAGTTTTGCCTACACATGTCCTTTGCTTTTAGAGGAACTGCCAGCATCACATAGTTAATAAGTGGGAAGTTGGGTTCTTGAATTGATTTCTAAATCCAAAGCCCTGTGTCTTTACTGTTTTGCTTTGCTTGTTAGAAGACATTCTAAGAAGTTCAGAGAATGACTTGCACAGCCATTGGCATAACCCCACAGGGAAGAGACTGTAATTACAGTCCACAGTACAACTCTTGCCTCAGGGAGCAATGCCCAGGGCCCTTCCATCCTGGGAGGGAAGACTCTTTCTCCTGGTCTGACTTGACCTCTGCCACTGGAGGAGATAAAGGTGCAGTCCTTTCCAGTCTGAGGAATCTGGTATTTGCAAAGTAAATTTGGTATCTCATGTTTTCTTTTCCTTCCCCAGCTTTGCCTTCTCGAGCTCCTACCCTTCTCAGAGACACCTGGCCAGAGGAAGAGGAACTAGGTCCAAACACTAGGTGGCCGGGTCCAGGTCCAGGTGAGCTGAATTCCCTTCTCACACTGCCACACTCATCCTTAGAATGAACACATTCTTCTTCATCCTGACACTTTTCTACTGCATACGTGTTCTATACAGCCATGCAAGTACCCGTTTGTGCTCTCTGAAAACTCACAGACTCTTCCGGTGAATTGCGTGTTTGCCAGAAATTCTCCTTGGCCTCATGCTATGCTTTTCAGTTTCCTTCATTTCCCGCCCCCCAACACTCAGTTGCACTTTCAGGCCTACTTTTTCTCTCTTGTTGGGTGATTAGAGAAGCATGAGAGGTCCATCGGTTCTTCTAGCAAACATGGCCTAGAGTGGGAAAAGAAGTGTATTCCTGGAGCTCATAGTCTATTGGGTAATGAAAGACTTTGAAAAAATAATTGTACAATTGATGTTTTTGAGAGAGAATATTCACTGTGGACAGTTAACCTGAAAGAGGCCACATAGGGCCTTTCTGGAAGGCCAGGGAAGCTCAGGCTGAGCACTGAAGAAGTAAGAATGGTAGTGTGTTGTGGCAAGAGTAGTCTGAAGCAGAGGGCACAGGGGCATTTCTGAGGGCTCCAGAGAGAAGAGCCAAAAGTCTAGGATGCCTGGAGCAAAGGAAAGAATTGAGTGGCGTTTGATCAAGGTGGGGAAGAGGTCAGTTGGTGCTGTGTTGTGAAAGGCCTTCCAGTGAGTGGTAAGTATATGGGCTCAATATGAAACACAGTGGGAAACCATTGAGGTGTTTTAGCTGTAAAAGTAATGTGAGAATCAGATTTGTGTTTTAAAAATACGGTCTGTTGTAGGGTTCTGAAGAGGAGGGTGGAAACAGTGGCTGCAGCAATAACCATTTCAGGTCTGGGTGAGAGATGATAGCTTGGATTAGGGTCAGAGCAGGGGGAGAAGTGAAGTAGTTGGATATTAGAGAGCTACTAAGAGACTCAGTCGGCCCCGTACTCTTCTTTCACACCTTGCTGACTGCTTCAGGTCAGGTGCAGTGAATCACATCGTGTGGGGAAGTGAGCAAAATAGCAAAAGTTGTTCATTCCGTCAGCAAACATGGAAACTGCCCACTCTGGGACAGAACCATGCCAGACTTTGTATCTCTGGAAGTGGGTGACATAATCACTGGCCTCAACGTCTGCTGAGTGAGAACTGTAGTTAAATGACGAGTAAGACAACATGCTTACCAAAATAGGTGGCTGTGCTGACGGTGTGTTACCATCTGAAGGAAGGCTCATGTGCCATTCACGTTGGTCCCTGGGAATCATTGGTTTATGCCTGGCCTCAGTGAGTGCCTCAAGTATCCAGTGTCTGGTCCTAAAGCCTGTGGACACTCAGAAACCTTATTTCATCTAAGGACTCATCCTGTGTTAGTAGATCCACATTAATGAAGCTGGGGAAACCTATGTAAACCCTACTGACATATTAGCTTATGTTGAAAACCGGTGTGACTGAAGTACAATGTTCCTGTTTTCTCCATTCTGGCTTGTTAGCTTATAGTGGGAGATAACTATAGCAGGGACCCAAATACTCAAAAGTGTGTATGATCAACAGATTCTCTCCCTGTAGACAGACCTACATGGGAAATGAAACCATAATGAAAAGATTGCTTGGTGAGTATGGAATCAAAATGAGAGAAGGTGAAGGTTCACTAGCACTGGCCTTTAGGTAGCCTAGCGCCAGCATCTGGTTGCAGTGAAGCTCTTGCTAGGGTAACTAGGACACCAGAGGTCTCCTATCTCCAGTCCTCTTTGTTCCCAATTTCCACTCAAATTAGGTCTGACCAGAGTAGCCCTTTCCTGTACATCGTTTGTGGCCTATCTTTTCATGTTTTTTTTCTCATTTGGGAGAAAAAAAATGATCAGCTAATAATTGACGTGAAAATATGGCCAGGTTAGTCATACTGGCTCAGAAGACATTCTCTTTAAAGTAGCTTTATTCGTCTTGAACTATTTGGGGTCTGATCATTAAACTAAAATTCTTAGATACTATTTCCTCTCTTCTGAAATTTCTGGGGAAAGCCCACAAGAATGGACACCAACAAGGAAATTTTGCTGCAGTGTGGTAAGTGCTAAGCCTTTGTGATAGAGGTAAGCCCAGGGTGATGTGGAGATGATCTGAGAAGAGCCATCTAAAAGACCAGAGGGTGGAGGTTGCGGCCAGGATGGTAGGGAGAGTGGTCATTTACTCTTTGCTGACATTGCCATATGAAACTGGCCCCCCAGCAGCCCCTGTTGTCCGTATGCTTCTGTTTGTGATTATTCGAACAAGACCAGACACCTAAGCCTACAGCAGTGGTTCTCAAAGTATAACTACTGGGGTGCTTATTGGAATGCCTCTTTATCCTAGAGAACCACAGGCCTCCTAGATCGTCACATCTAGAAAGGCAGGTATGTATTTCACAAGTACCTCAGATGGCTTTTGGCACCCCAAGTTTGAGAACCACCACCCTAGAAGGACTTGAGCTGCGGTGTGTACTTGCAGACTCGGAGAACTTGGGTTGCTGAGGCTGTCAGCACTGGGCGTGTCACCGGGAGGTGAGGTAGGACTGGGGCTGGGGCAGCGCTTACCACGTGCATGCTGAAGTAGAGAATGTCGGTCTGCAGAGAGAGGCAGGAGAATGGAGCAAACGAGAAGAGAGAGGAGACCGCACACCATGCTGTCCCCAAGAAACGAAGAAAGTAACTTCCTCGCTTCCTGACTTTAAAGTTCTCAATTCCAGCCCCCTCGGATGAGGTAGGTAGAATGAGTGAGGGGGCTGAATCTAGGTGCACCATGATGAGGGGCCAAAGTAAGTAAGTAGAAATGGGGTTGAAGAAGCTCTCATGGAGCTTCTTTCTCAACTGATGGGATGTGGGGAGTCTGAGGTGAAACAGTGGGGTCACAGGATTTCGTTAGCTCTCCTCACGTGTCCCACTCAATGTTTTCAAGCCTCTGATCTGTGTTCTTTAATTGATTTCTTCCCAGTTCAGTTGTTTGAGGCCAAAGACACCTCCCCACCCCCCACCTTGTAGCAGAGGTGTCTGATGAATTCCATCCTTGTTTCAGTTACATTAAATGTGAGGCCCATACTTTTGTTTTCTATTCATTTTTTATGAAATAGAGAAGTAAAGTGCTATAAAACATTCAAAGAATGGCGCAAATACTGTGGTAGAAACCACAGTGGCAACACTGTTGTACAGGCGGCACCACTGTCCTGTAGTTTTAAGTGGTCAAGCTCACAAGTGAAATTTATTCTGCATGAAATGTTTATGATGCATATAACATTTCATGGTTAGATGTCTAGTGTATGCAAGAACCAATATTTGGAGGTTAAAGAACGCTAGAAATCCATAAGGCCCTCTGCCCAGGGTAGAGAGAGACTGCTTTCTGTCATTCATCTCCTCTCTTTCCTTCCTCTTGGAATTGATGGTCTTGGCCTCTAGGACCAGGGCTTGGTCCCTTTGTGTCTCCACCTTTGCCTTTGTCTGCCAAATGTGGTCAGACCTTTTAAGATCCTGCCCTTGGCTGCTACTCAACCCACACTGGGATCTGTACTCCAGAGAGCAGAAGGAAATGCGGAAATTTGAGTAGGGGTATGCGAGGGTCCACCTCCAAGTCAGGAAATGAAGGTGATGGGTTTGCCATGTGGCCAGAATTCAGTTTGAACTATGAGGCCAGAGGGGAGGGCGTGGGTGTGGAGCACCATCAAGTGATACAGGCAGCAAGTGGAGGGTGCCATGGGAGGCGGCCAGAGGGGAAGATGAAGTGTCCTCGTAAGCAGGGGCCACATCCCGGGGACCACCACAGCAGAGGGCATGCTGCTTAGCAGTAGTAGGCAGAAAGGAAAAGGAAAGACCAACAGCAATTGAATTTATTTTGAATTTTATATTCAAAAATTTGTTTCCAATTATAAACTTAGAATAACATTTGAAATTAAAATGCAAAAAGAAGTAGTATCTTTTATTATTTATTTTTTTATTTTCCCCCTTTTATGAATAATCTACACAAGTTTATATGGAAATTTTCTTCTGGCTTAGTTTATATGTATTTCCGTATGTTTAAATATCCTTGTTTGCTCTTGTGTGTTTGTTTTTTTAGCACAATGAGATCATACCCAGTTCATTAACATTTCAAACTCAAGCTGTAAGAGTGAAGTTCCTGGGATGTGAGACAGTAGTTGGTGGGCGGGGAGAAGGTGTCATATGCCACCTGGAGAGCTCAGATAATGTGTACACTATGTTTTTAGTCTCCATTTTTGTGGGTGTGTTTCTTTGTGTATGCACACATACTACTTAGTAGCTATTTAGCACTATCTACAAGAATTTCCATATAAATACACTTCCATCTATAGGTTTGCTTTCTAAAAACTGCCTTATTCCATTGTGTGGATATTTCCATCATTTTCTGTGTGCATATAAATAGGTATACATGTAAATGCCACGTATGCTGTACAATTTTATGCCCCATTATTTTCATTTAATGCTTTAAAAGTTTTTTTACATTAGTGGTTTCACCGAGTTTAAATAAACCAGTGTACCTGTAGAATGGAATATTATGTGGCCTTCAGAATGATGTAGATCTATATGTACTAGTATAGAAAGGTAACCATCATAAATTACTAGGTTTTAAAATACATACACAAGGGACGCCTGGCTGGCAGGGTCGGCAGAGCACACGAGTCTTGATTTTGGGGTTGTGAGTTCCAGCCCCACATTGGGCATAAAGTTTACTGGAAAAAATAAAAGTTAAAAGCACACACATGCAGAACACCTAATGTGATCTTATTTGGGTAAAAATTTGATGCTACTCTATATATGGATGTCAAAAGGTTTAGTATAGCAACAGATTTGATCAGTGGATGTGGCTTGTGGTTTCTACATTAAATATTTTGTAATGTTTGAATGTTGTATTATCTTTTGTGTTTGCAATCAGAAAATAATGTTAAAAAACTTCTTGAAAACATGACTTAATGGCTACATAGCATTCTATTAAAGATATTTATGTTTTCATTCCTTCCTGTTTGATGAAAATTTTGGAGGAATGCTGTTTTTTGAGGGCACTGATTTATTTTAATGAGAGCAAAGTAGATTATTGGCCTTTGTGGCCTTAGGCTTCCAGTGATGCGTTGTTGACATACAGAATTGCTTGGCAGGAGGCCAGACCCCAGCACTGGTTTGTGGTGCTTTCCTAATGCCAGAGGCTGTCCCAACCTTCTTGGAAATGCATGCTTGAATAACTGGTCAGAAATTAAAGTGTTGGCCATCCCCTCTCATCACTTTTCTTAAAATTATTCTTTACCACTTAGTCCTCAGAGAGTTCATAGTTTGTATTTAAACAGTTAATGCTCTTTTTGATTTAAAGACCTTTCTTTATTGTAAACTAAGTCCCATGTGTGTGTACACTTTCATGCAAGTGAGGTTTTGGGCTGTGTTAGCTCGGTTAAGTGTATTTGTCTTGACACTTGCGTCATTGTGTTGGAAAGAATACTGTACGTTTCCATATGTTTGGGTCATTTTACAGACAACACGTTGCCCCCATCACATACATACCTTACTCAGGATTGTCCTGATAGTTTTGTACCTTTATTCTTTAGAGGAACTGGATTCTCAGTTTATCAAAGCTTCCCATCCTTTCATTGGATTTTAATGTATGTTCAAGGAAGGATTGACAACAATTTCCACATTCCCATCCAAAAACATATGTCTTCATGTATTTAGGATTTGTGTTATGTCCTAGACATTTAAAAAATTTTTGTTTGGAGTTGCAGATAGTTTGAATTTATTTATGAGAATTTATTTATTTTGCTATTAATGGGATTCTTTTCTTGTATTTAGTGACAAGGTTTTTTAGCTCAAAATAATGCTTTTTCCACGTTATGCTTTTCGTTTCTTCTTCTTCAGTTGTGTTAGCCAGGTTTTTCCAGAATAGTGTTGCCTGGTGGTTGTGGTGGAGGTCCTCCCTTCCTGGCCCCCACTTTTAGTTGGAATACCTTTAGTGTTTAATACGCTTGCTTGCTTTTATTTGAGATAAATCTCTATTGTTCATAGGTGGCCTCCTAGTTATACTCTTTGCTAAGAACACTCTAAGGAGAGGCTGTTGAAGTTTGCACGTGCTTTTTAACACGAAACAATGCTCACAGGATCCCTTTCCCCTTATGATCCGTCGTATAGAACAGTCCCCTGGAATTGGGATATCTTCCTTTGTATTACTGGAATGGGCTAGACTTTTCTAGATTGGATTTATTAAACATTTTTGCATCTAAGTGCAAAAAACTGTTTATTGAACACCTATGTGCCAGTCCTGTGAGATAAAAATACAATGGTGGAAAAAGGCAGCAGAGGCTTTGCCCTCAGAGACTTTGGGTTTAAGTGCAGGCACTCTCAGTTCTACTAGGTTCACGCATCTTCAGGCACATCTCTGATCATATGGGTAAATTGTTATTGTTGGCCTTTCTGGTCTGTCCTTGGACAGGCTACCCCCTCAGCCCCAACATTTCATGCGATCGTTTCAGACAAACCTTTACTCGGCTCCTTTGTGATGCTTTCGTCTCAGCTACCTCCAAACCTGTATCTTCTGTTTTCTTCAACGGTAGGCGTGGCTGTTGCCATGGAGGCAGAAGCTGGACTGGGGAAGTGGGGGCGAAGTGGGTAGAGCAGTTATGCTTTTGATTGGCCAGAGGCGCTGTCACAGGACGAGTTCACCTTGAGATCTGGGTCTTCCTGAGGGTAAGGTGAGTATGGGACCCTGGCAAGTACTAGCACAGCACATCTGGCCCCACTCTGAGTTGCCCTTTGGTCTGTAAACAGAGTGAGTAAGGGGTAAAGGTTGGGTCACTTGGCCAGGATGGCACCTAACCTCATCTCACAAGACTCACCTGCTGTCAGGTACCGCTGTAGGAGTATGTCGATCAGTGTCTCCTTTTCCGGAGTTTGACTCTTGAGACAGGATCTGTGCCCCGTGTTAGGACCATAGTTATACAAGAACACGTTAGCAACATAACACTTTTCTGACATGTGCCTAACACTTTTCTGACATGTGCTTGTCCCTTCCCATGGCTCCATGTGTAAAATGGCGTCACCTGCCATCATTTACTGCAGCAGCTCTTTAGTGCTGCATGTGTTACCTTTTATAAACTGGAAATTAGGTGTATATATAAGGACTTTATTGTAGTGGGCACCTGACTTTTTAGCTTTTTTTTTTTCTTTTTTTAAATTTTTTTTAACGTTTATTTATTTTTGAGACAGAGAGAGACAGAGCACGAATGGGGGAGGGGCAGAGAGAGAGGGAGACACAGAATCGGAAGCAGGCTCCAGGCTCTGAGCTGTCAGCCCAGAGCCCGACGCGGGGCTCGAACTCACGGACCGCGAGATCGTGACCTGAGCTGAAGTCAGACGCTTAACCGACTGAGCCACCCAGGCGCCCCATAACTTTTTTTTTTCTTACTAATATTTTACCTACTTGACTGTCCTTAAGTGGAGACTTGCTGGTTCAAAAGGAATGGGCGTTTTTAATGTTTTTAAAACATAGGCTGAAATGGCATCCAGAATTATGGTTCATGCCTGCACCAGCCAGCTTCTTACCAACGTCAGTTTTTCTTTTTGATTATTTTTGAAATATCTGCCCATTTGATAGGCCAAAAAGGTGTTGACTGTAATATTTCACATTTCTTTGATTCCGATGTGACTGTTGGAACTTATCACTAATTTTATGAACTGTATTTTTTATTTTCACGGGTAGACATTTCTCTTATTGGTTTCTAAGAGCTTCTCACATTTGAGATATTAACTGTTGTCTATGTTGCAAAATATTTCCCCCCTCTTCTTCTGGTTTGTTTTTATTTTGGTTGCGTCTTATAGCACAGAAAATTTGTACCCATTTTTATTTTCCCATCTGCTGAGTAGTGAGTGAGTGGTCTTTTGGTGGGCTCTGGCATTGGAATTATGCTTGGGCCTTCTCCTCCCTGTCCCTGTTCTTTGCTGTTGCACACAGTGCCTCTCTGAACACACTTGAGATCTGTACCTCTGTGCACATGGGCAGACAGGTCTATCAGTTAGGTTTCAGGATCCCTAGGATAGGGGATGACCTTACAATTATGTATTAATAATTGCTGGAGATCTGGGGAGTATATTCAACTTATAGCTGCAATTTCCTTATGTGATTCTTGGTTTCAGAAGTTCCAGACTTGATTCTTTGGGGGTTTCTAAATTGCCTGCCATCTGGTTTAGAATATGACCTTGGACTCCAGCAGGGTGGGATAGGCAGGGAAGGGAGGAGACCCCCTCAGTGTTAAGGTGTCAGGGTTGCGTGAACCCACTCGGTGGGCAGCACAGTCTCTAAGGCCTCTCTACTAGTGCTTTTGTTTATTGTTTTGTTTTAACTTTGAATTTATTTTTTTGACTAGGTAATACATGCTCATGGTAAAAAATAAATAAATAAAAACAAAAAACAAAAGGAGACTATACAGTGAAAAAGTAAGTTTCCCTTCTTTCCCTGGCCCCCAGTTCCCTTCCCCAGGGGTGATCACTATTAATCACTATTACTAGTCTCATATATATTCTTACAGAAATTGTCTAAGTAAATACGTCTGTTTTTATAGTTTCTTAGAATGCTGTACACATTTTCGTGTCCCATTTTGTACTTAACTACGTTAGAGGTCATCTTATATCCATTTATTTACAATTGGCTCATTATTTTTAAAGGTTTCATAATCATTATATGAATATGTACTATATTTTGTGCATTGTCAGCACTATTCAGTGACTATATTCTTGGACATATGTGATTATGTATTTCTGGAATAAATTCATGGAAATAGAATTTATAGGACAGGGTGTGTACATTTAAAATTTCAAGAAGTTATCCAAATTGCCCTCCATAAAATCTCCATTGCCATAAGCATTATGTGAGTACGCCCATTTCTTTTTCATACAGATACTTACATTGTCCATTTTTACAATTACTCTGTTCTCAAAGTCCTTTTTTACTCTCAGATCTGAAATGAACTTCCTCTGCAGTTGTGGGAAGGAGTTGTTAGGGCCTGATTCTTTTTTTTAAGTTTTTCCTGTTAAATTAAAAAAAACAAGAAAAAAAATATATATATATACACACATATGTATGTATAATGTTCTTGCTGACCACAGGCTGTTCTGTTGCCCTTGTTAGAAAATCTTGAGCACATTTAAAGAACATCAAATTTGTTTACTCTAGTCCTGAATTTCTTGAGAAAAGAAATGAGTGAATTTTTGGTGTAGAAGTTGGCGTGTACCTTGTGATCGAATTCTTAAGGGTGTTCAAACGGTCGTATTATTAATGAGTAAGATGTCCTCCATCTCTTTTCTGTGCTCTGCAAGGGTTTTTATAACATGGTGAACTCATTGCTCATGGAACTTTTATGGAAGTTGCTCCTTAAATTATTTCATCTTTTTAAATTTCTTCCCTAGATTTTCCTCTGCTTTCTGAGTCAGGTTTGCCTGCCTGTATTTTCTTAGAAAAATTATTGATTCTCTGTCAAACCTTTTCATCCTACAGTTACTGTATGTAGTTTTCACCTGCTGGTGGTTTATGCTTCAAATATATGTGTACTGGGAGGAAAAATTACCATAGTAAACAAGTACATATGTGAAGTCAAAGTTGTCCTTAATAGCTCTCAATTTTATCGTCTAGTTAGAAGAGCCCTTTCCTGCTCCATAATTCTAAAAAGTAATCTTTTATTTATTTTATTTTGATTTTAGTTTTAGCATTTTTATGTATGGTATGACCTTCTCCCCCCAAGTGAAAGATTGGCTAGTTTTCCTACCACTGTTTACTGAGGTAATGTGTGCCTTCCTTACTAGTCTGTAAATGCCACGTTTCATGCCACTGCCGGATACTTGACTACGTGTGGTCAACTTAGACCACAATTCCTAAGAGAATCCACTTTCTTATCATAAGTTACAAGTGGGTCTTTTTGTTGTTTTATTTCTTAGGTTTTGATGGTGTAAACAACCATCATTGTTATTTTTATGTAGTCTTTCTCCTTCAGGCATATTATAAAAGAACTTTCTTACCATGAGATTACGTGAAAATATTTCTTAAATTTTTTGTATGGATTGTTGGTCTTTTGATATGTGAATTTTCAAAATATTGACCAAATGGAACTCTTCCAGGTCAACTTTGGAACCATCGCCAAGTTCCCCAACATTAATATTCTTTGAAGTTCCATTAAATTATATAGATTAACTTGGGGGAGGTTTTAGAGCTTTAATATGCCAGATCCATACATCTCCCATGATTATCCTGTGTCTCTCCATTTACTGCCTTTTATTATTATAATTTGTAATCTTATCCACGTGGATGGTATTGTCTTTCATTAAATCTTTTCTGTCTTTATAATGGCAGTTCTCTTCCCACTATTTAAAATTTTTAATTGCTGATACATATTTAGGGAGCCTGTTGTAAGTGATTTTCTTATTAAATTATTGTCAGGTCTGCTTCCATTGATTCACAAAATCTGAGTGAATGCTCTTACATAAAAGAGAATGATAGTTTTAGATCTTTCTTTATGCCTCACATTTTTCTTGCCTCGTAATTGGCTGGAACTCTGAAGAATAGTGTTCAACAGTGATAGTGCCAGAGATTTTTGTCTGCTTTTATAACTGAACTTGATCTGTGGTTTGTTAATGCTAGTTTTGTACTGGCTTTTTAAATTATTCTGATTTCATAAAGACTTTCTATTTCTCTTTGTTGGTTTATGACCTGGGAATTGGCCTTTTCTTGAAGGCGATATATAAGTCCTCACCTCTAATGCTATCTGAATTCACAGCCATTTGGAGAATTAATTCTCTAACACTCTTTTTACATTTCTTCCATGTTTATTTGTCCATATATTTTTGTCTTTAAAATGTCTGCAGGTCCCTGGCATTTTGACTCTGTTCCCGTGGAGAGCTGCTTGTTCTGAAGTTCTGGAAAGGATCCTCTTCCCAAACAGGTGATTTACATACCTGAAGGTATCCTGTCACCTCTGAGAAGTTGCACTAGCGTCTTCTAGGGGACTGGAGTTTCCTCTGGGATATGAATGCCAAAGAGCAATCTTGGGCTTCCTGCCCTTTCATCTTTGCCATTCAGGCCTGCTGGGTTTGAGAGCTCTGCCTTGTCAGGGGCAGTCTCTCTGTCCCTCTTAGCCAAGCATCGCTCTAGTCCTCAGAGACTGGATACTTGTCCTTTTCCTTCCCTGGCTTTGGAAGTCTTCTGCCTGGCAGGGTGCCATCTCATGCCCTCTCCTCTGTTGTCACCCGTCCTCAAGGAGGGCAGGGCAGACAGGGAGGCAGTGCTTGATTGCTGAGGGTCTTCCTGATGGACGTGTGTATGTGTGTGTGTGTGCGCGCGCGCGAGTGCGTGTGTGTGCTGATGCTTCAGAGGACGGCGGTGGGAGAGAGCATGGGTGGGGGTGGTGTTTGTGCGTGAGCAGAACCGAAGCCCATCACTGCAGGGGGGAAAAGGGCATGGCAGAGTTTGCTACATTTATTCCCCAATGATAAATGAAACACCTTGTTTTCTCTTTAAACATTAAAGAAAGAACTTTAATTTTAAACTTACTGGTTTTCCATTTAAAACAAAAGCATAGAATTTTTGCTGCATATTGTTTTGTTCTTCCTTGGAAGTAAAGCCAGAAGTACAAAACTGTCAGGTGAATTAATTCACTCACCCAAACCTAAATTTCTTTCCCATATTGCCTACCTTCTTGTACCATTTGTGGCTGTCCACAGAGGGAGATGGTTTAGGTAACGGGAAATGTATAGCCTTAATTGGTTATGTTAGAAAAAAGATGAAAATCAGCTTTTAAACTCAGTCTAAGAGGTTTTTCTAAAAAGAAGGGGCAGATAATAAAAAGACAACTAGGGAAATAAATGCAGCAATACAGAGGATTATCAAAGCTGTTTCTTTCCTAGAGGGGTTGGTAGAAAAGTGGGCAGGTGAGGGTGGGTGACACACCAGAATGTTCTTTGGAAGCAAGGGCATAGAGGTTAATCCAGGATGTTCTCTCTCCCCAGAAACGTAGCTGTGCTTCTTCAGCCATGTAATAATGCGTGCCTACATCTAAAACTTATTTTATTTATTTATTTATTTGTTTGTTTACTTATTTATTTATTTATTCGTTTATTTTTAAAGTTTATTTATTTTTGAGAAAGAGACAGCATGAGCAGGGGAGGGGCAGAGAGAGAGAGGGAGAGAGAGAAAAAATTCCAAGTAGGCTCCACGCTGTCAGCACAGAGCACCATGCGGGGCTCAAACTCACGAAACTGTGAGATCATGACCTGAGCCGACACTAAGAGCTCGATACTTAACCAACTGAGCCATCCAGATGCCCCTAAAACCAGTTTTTAAATGGGTTTATGTCTGTTAATTTCAATCTGTTCTACCATTGTTGGTACCTGACTTTGTGCCAGGCAGACACTAGAGGATACAGGTCTGGAAAAGTGAGTCTCTAATCCCTCGAGTAGAGTTTATAGTTTAGGCTGCAGAGAGGGGCAGGTTAACTGCAGCATTTAAAAATACATGTGAGGAGTGCTTGCAACACCTGAGAGATGGATAGTGCAGCTCAGGAGACCTATCGGAGGAGGTGGTGTTAGCAGAGCCCGAGGCTGGGGTTCAGGACAGGCACTCGTCAGAAGGGTGTGCGGTGCTGAGGGAAGGGGTCCTGAGCAGACCTGCAGACTCTGCCACTCTGGCCAGTAGAACTTTCCACAGTGATACAGATGTTCAGAAATCACCAGAAATGGTAGGTTTGGCCCTCATTCCCTGTATCCCCTTTTCCATTTTTGCTGAGAACAAAAATCAACCTCCACTTCTAGTAATGCCTGGCACCTTGAGCATTGTAGGCATAGGGTTGGTAGGCCTTTTAGGTATATTAGCTTATTTAATCTCACAGTTTTAAAAAGGGTTGAGGGCTGTTGTTCCCTGGTGTAGATAAGGGGACAGACTCCAGGACATTGAGTAGTTGTCCACAGTCATGACACCCGTTAGTAGCAGAGGTGACTCTCCAACAGATTTGATGGTGCCCAGAGGTCATGCTTGTTACCCCTGTGGGAGGCTATGTTCGTGTGCTGCGCATGCATCTGTGTATTGCGAGTGTGCACATCTCTGACCCCGTGGTTTGTTCACAAAGTGTTGTTGATGCCCATGTAGGGCAGCCCCACACTACTGCCTGATCCTCAACTTCTGGGACATGTGTGTATCTCCTTACGATCTACAGGTCCCTGAGTACTGACTGTCACAGCCTGCCGCGTCTTTCCTGTTGACTCATGTTTGGTTCCTCCAGTGAAAATCTCACTTAGAAAAATGCTGCCTCCAAAGTACTTGTCTGCCACCAAACCCAAGAAGTCTTGGGCCCCGGATGTACATGAGCTAGACAGTGACTTGACTAAGGAGCCGGATGCCACCATAAGAGAAGGTGCAACTGACCCTGAATTCTTTCATCAGAGGTTTCGGAATTTCCTCTACGTGGAATTTGTTGGGCCTCGGAAGACACTGTTCAAACTCCGAAACCTCTGCCTCGATTGGCTGCAGCCAGAGACTCGCACCAAGGAGGAGATTATCGAGCTCTTGGTCCTTGAGCAGTACCTGACCATCCTTCCAGAAAAGATCAAGCCTTGGGTGCGGGCAAAAAAGCCCGAGAACTGTGAGAAGCTAGTTACTCTGCTGGAAAATTACAAGGAGATGTATGAACCAGGAGGTGAGGCACGGTGGAGGCTGTTGGGGAGCCATGATCGCCCTGGGGTTCACAGCCGCAGCACCATTGGTAGTCGAGGCCAGGTCACTCTCTTCGTGGGGTGCCAGCCTGTCATAGGATGTGCAGTGACACACCCCTAGCCCCTCTCTACTACCCACAGGATGCCGGTTGCACCCCTCCCCAGCTGTGACAGCCAGACGTGATGTTACCACCTGTCCCTGGGGAGTAGAGCGCCCCAGTTAAGAACCGCCACCTTAAGGTGGTGTGGGTAGGAAAGGCACACCTCAGTGAGGGCCTCTGTAAGGAACTGACAAGCCTCTGTGCACCTCACAACCCTGGCCTGGGCTCCTTTTCATGACACGAAGGGTGTGTTACCCCAGAGAGCTGTGTGTGGCTGCTGTGTGGAGAGGAGGTGAGGGCGGTCGCAGCCACGTAGCCTGCCCAGGCGTGGTAGGAAGCTGAGGAATGTGGGGATCAGATCCCTCCAGCTTCCCGGGGAGGCAGGGGGTTGCACGGTTGGGGCAAGGGCAGACTCCACTCGGGGGAGTTATTTTGAGAACACAGGCGAGAGGTGATAGAGCATTAAGTCAGTGTCTGGTCCTCTCAGATGACAACAACAGTGACCTCCGCAGCGAAGACAGCATGAGCCGGAAGGGAGCAGAGTCCCCACCGCCACGTTCTGCGTCATCATTCTGCAGTGAGTAACTGTGTCAGGTTACGCCATTGGGGCAGACTTGGGCCCAGCTTCCCCGGCTACCAGCTCCGCCCAGTGCCCAGAAGTGTATGGTGGGCCTGGCACCATCAGTGGAGACAACGGTGCAGATCTGAGGGGAAGGACAGTTGATGATGGAATGAGACATTTTTATATCCAAGCAGACACCAGTGTCTGGTGTGAAATATAATTTTTTTTTTAAATAATGAGAAAGTATTTGAAGCTGTTTGAAATTGGCCCAGGAGGGGCAGAGTTCATCACTACTTTGCCTCTAAAACCTGTTTTAAGGTCGTTCAAGAACTTTTAAAAAGGAAGCTTGCTTTTGGGAGGGCACGTGTTTTGTCTCTTTGGAGCAGGGTCATGTGCACATTGAGACTGGCGGGCGGGTCCGAAGTCATGGTCCAGAGTGTGGGGCTGATGGTGTGGCAGCCAGCAAACAACAGAAGTGTCTGCAGGGGACCGGCCTCTAAACCACGCTGTGGCGCTTGCTTTGCCGTCCGTGGCACTTGGGCAAAGCCTCCAGAAGTGGTGTTCTGGGTCCAGGGTAATCAAAAGAGCCCAGGTCATGCATGGGAGTCTGGAGACCTCAGTGTGGGATCCATCTCCTCAAGGGAGGAGGGGGATTAGGGCCCCCATCCTGCGTGGCCCAGAACCGTGTTAACTCCTCCATGTCTGGCTTTCTCAGGTGACCGGGACCGGGACTGGGACCAGGAGTGGGACCGGGAGCGAGACCGGGACTGGGATCTGGACTGGGACCGGGACCGGGAGCGGAGAGGCAGGAGCAGAGACCTGGGGTCTCGGGACCGCTGGCCATACCCCAGGAACCCCAGAGGCAGTATGTCCCGTGCTCGGACTTCCCTGGTGGGCGTGCAGGGCCACACCACACCCTGTCCCTCTGTGACGCCTCGTCTCTTCCCAGGACTTCCTCAACGGGACCTTTCCCTTCCTCTGATGGAGAAAACAACTTTTGCGACAGAAAGAGAACGCAAACGTAGGGATTCTGTGATGGATTATGAGTCAAGATCCCAGGTATGCTTAGGTCTCCTCTCTTTCTGGAAAGGCCATCTTTATTTCATGGCAGAGAGGCCTTTCTTTCCCAGGAGGGTATGCTCATCCACCCTTAGAATCCCACCTGGGTGCGCAGAGGGGCACTTCTGCCCTGCATGGAGCCCAGGCCTGTCCGCAGAGGTGGCAAGTGGCTGGGGTGACTCCTGCCTACTTTCTGATTGACCCACATTGTCAGAGGAGCACTTTGCCATCCCACAACTGTGACATGTGGTACATCGGTCATGTCAGTGGTTCCCTATGGAGCCAGGGAAGCAGAACCGTTGCAGGGGTCTTTCTGGCCCACTGCAGGGAACCAGGGAGGCTGTACGTCCACACAGCACACAGGCAAGAGAGAGCAAAGGCTCTGGAGCCAGCGAGGGCTGGGTGTGAGGCCCAGCTCTGCCACCTGCTAGGTGTGCAGCCTTGGACCGTTTGCTTGACTAAGCTGAGCCTCAGTTTCCTCGTTTGAAGAATGGATGCAGTGACTGGGTCAGCGGGCTGCTGTGAGGAGTGAGTGTGACTCATGTGTATCCAAGGAGGGCTTAATGTGATGCCCGGCATGCGGTCGGCACCGCCTGCGTGTCGGCGGTTCTGGCAGTAGGTTCAGGAGGCGGTATGCTGGGGAGATCAGTGGAGGGGAAGAGGCCTTGGGATCTGGGCTGACCTGTATGGAGTAGGGTCACTCGTGACCCAGCATTCTGAAGGGGAGCCGCAGCGTGGAAAGGGCTTTGAGAGGAAGGGGAGCCGAGTGCGAGGAGCCTGCATCTCCTTCTAGCACTAAGGACCTCGCCCAGGTCAGGGAGTGCCATGGTGTCTGAGGTCGTCTGGGTCCCCACATGCCCTGGAAGCTTCAAGCCTTAACGACAGAGTGGAATTCAGCAGTCCCACAAATAAGCCTTCGTGGGATATCGTGGAAGCCTTCCGCAGAGCTCTGGGAAGGAAAAATTGAGCGCTGGGAAGCAGTTGTCCCAGTGGTTTGGATTTGGATTTGAAAGGAAGCATCTTGAAGGCAGTAACCCTTGACTTCTGAAGGCCAGGTGAAGGTAGGGTCAGGAGGTCTCCGGCGAAGGCCCGGGGACAGGAACCAGACAGAAAGGCCAGGCAGGCCGGAACCCCGAGGGCAAAATTGCTGAGTCAGCCACAAGGTGGGGTTGGGCCTGGCCGCAAGGGTCTCGTGTCCTGCAGCCGAGCAGAGAGCTCAGGTCAGTCCCCAGTGCACTCCTGCAGTGGCACTCAGAAGTTGGCATCAGCCGATGGAAGGCTTCGGATCCCACCCTGAAATCTCTGTCACCGGTCCCCTGTCTGGGAGATAAGCAAGGAATGCAGGTGTGTATGAGAGGGAGGAATCGGCAGTGTCCAGATGTTGGAAGCAGAGCACCCCAAAGCAGCAGTTACAGGGGAAGGGATGCGGAAGAAGGGGGGTAGGGTCGGAGGTGACTGTCCCTCCAGCCCAGATGTCCTTGTCCCTTGTGCCAGGGAAACTAAGTCTGTGACACACTTAGTTTGCTACTAATTTTGTTATCTTCTTTGAAGAAACCAAATTGGCCAAAATTTTAGGAATCTAGACAAAAATACTAAACAGACTCACTCTTAAGCTTGATTTTTGAAAACAAAAAGGCTCTGTGATGCGCCCTTACCTCCGAGAATGTGGTGCAGTGTGCATGCACGGCTTGCAAGCCCTGCTCCGTTCCCACTTGTCTGTAGAGGGATGAGCGATGCGAGCCATTATTTAGGGGGTGTTGAAACAGTCGTGAAATAAAGATGAGAGGAGGTTGCTAATTGGCTTTTGTCTCACTTTGCTCTTTAAATGCCTTTCCTCGACCCCGGTGAAGGTTGGCTCCTGGTCAGTGTAGGCCGAGAGTCTAGCCGCGGCGGGTCACTCCTAACCCGGCGTGCCGGGCTGGCGGCAGGCAGACGAATGGTATTGTGAGGCACCCAGAGCAGGAAGTCCTCATCCTCTTTTAGCGCCGCATGTAACTCTCTGAGCTGCCTGCTCTCCAGGTGTCACCCATTCGAGTGGAACTCGGTGGGCGCTCCTGCAAGTTGAGGTGCCGTTTTGGCTGCAGATACTAAGTGACGAGCCACTATAGGGACGCCCACTTATGGAGATTAACTTTACCTTAAATAAAGCATTGTTTTTCTTTCATAGAACAGCGTAGTTCAAAATTCAGTGTGCTCTTATTTTACTCAGGCAGACAGAAAGAAGAGTGTGAAAAATAACCCTTCCCTTTTGCCTTTGCCCATGGGGTCTCTCAGCACTGGGGACGGTGACCTTTCTGACTCCCTGAGCCTCCCAAGTTCTTGACCTCCTCTGCTCTCTCTACTAACGCCCCAGGTCAGGAGCCCTGGTTTCCTTCCTCTCACTACGGATGTCCTGTGTCCCTGCTGGCATAGCAGAATACGCCAGTGCTGGGACTCAGGACATACTGTCGCAAACCTGAGCCTAGTGGAGCTTTGGCTCTTGAGCTTGCCACCGGACAGGGGCTGGGCAACCAGCAAAAATGATGCCAGTTTGCTCTACAGGGTGCCTGTCCCGAGTTTTAGAGCCTCCTGAGCTTCTGTAGCTTGTGCGTCGTTCTAGGCCTTCTCAGCCCAGGCCCAGAAAGAATTCTAGTTTTGAAACTCTGCTCAGTTTTGGTTGTGGCTTTTGCTTTTCATCGCTAGATGTTGGGAGTTGCATCAATGACGCCTTCCTCTAAATCCCAGTGTATGTGCTGGTTTATCTTGTCGTGCGTGCCCTCTTGTTTCCGCATTTCACATGGCTGTGTCCGTGCCACTTCCCAGCAAGGAGCTGTAATAAATTCAATATCAAAATGTCTTTACATAGTAGTTTAGTAATTTACTTTTTTTTTTTTTTTTTATGTAATTCTTCTTGATGTTTGAACAACACGTCCCATTGCAGAAAACCCTCACCCGTAATATCGCAAGGCGGGTTGATGCTGACTCTCCCATTTTACAGATGAAGAACCTGAGGCTTAGAAAGATTTCTGTTCCCAAGGTTGCATGGCTCAGAAATGGTACAGTCCTCCTTTGGTCCTTGAGTTTTCTCTGGTTCCAAAACCTGTGGGCTTCCCACGGTGCTATGTCCATCCTTACATCTATCTCCAGGCCTCAGTGCCATCCGTGGTCCCTGGGACAACACTTCCCTGAGACTGCTGATGTCCTAGGGCATCAGTAAGAAAAGGTACTGTGAGGTCCTGCATAGGAGACTTCCGAGTAATTCAGGGACTTGTAAAATGACTTTTAGAGACGTGTTCAGCAGGTGGGAAAGTCAGCTATAAAATGAAGGCATTCAGTGCTTCAGGTTCCATCGGGGTTATTTGGGACATCTCCACACCTGGAACAGCACAGCATGTACCCATGTTGTGCAGTGAAGGTGAACACAGGACACAGTGGGACCGCGGAGGGAGGCTTAAGTCCCACCTCCTGACCAGACGTCTGCTGAAACACGTTTTCCGTCCCTGCACATGCCATGCGTAGTCCATGTTTGGCCTGTTGAAGCTCTCACACCACTGCCCCCTTTCTCTGTGTCAGAGTCTTCCCACTTAAGGCCCCACTGAAGTTCCTCTACCAAACCCATTTAGCACTGATTATCTGTACCCCACTTTATTGTTTATTGTTCTCTAATTGTTTCATGAGTCTTTTCTCTCCAACCAAATTATAAGCTGCATGAGGGCAAGGAATGTGTGTCATACGTCTTTTGGATCTTCCTCACAGTCTAGCACCAAGGTAGGTACGCAGTAGGTCCGTAGTAAAACTCGCCCTGGATCACTCAGAACCCCAGACACTGTGCGCACTTTCTACATATCTGTGTGTGTAGCGCCCGTATTGCCAGCATTCTTCTCTCTTGGGCACCCATGGAAGGACTCCATCGAGAGGTCTGTGTTTGGTATTTTAGGATGCCGTGTCATACCAGGACGTTGTGAACCTGACCGAGGACAGGAAGCCTCAGAACCCGATTCAGGACAACATGGAAAACTACAGGAAGCTGCTCTCTCTGGGTAAGCAGACAGACCCAGTTACTGGAGCTTTTTGTCACCTGACTCTTAAAGCTGTAGGACATTAGACTCCATGTTAATATGTTTGGATTTTAAGGGTGATAAGAAGCCTTTGGAATATTTTAAGCAGAGAAATAAATGATGAGATGTGTTTTTGAGAAATCATTCTGGCTTTGGGTATATTGAGTGTATTGTACAAGGTCGTGGAGAATGGGGAGATGGCTCTTGCCACAAGAGTTGGTACTTTTTCTAGAGAGGTGGCAGTGAGGATTTTTAAATACCTACTTAGAATGGGATCCTGAGTTCCAGTTTGGACTTCCCTTGAAGTTGGCTAGCATAGTGGGCGGTTGGCTGGCACTGAGGGGAGAGAGCTTTGCAAGGCAATGGAGCCTCAAGGAGCTCTGGTGTTAGGGGAACAGCTGAGGAAAAGAGCCAAGAAAGAGGAAGAGAATCATGGAAGCCAGTGAAAAAGAGGGTGTCAGGATTTAAGTGCTCAGTATAGGAAGGTGAAGACTGAAAAAGGTGCACTGAATTTCAGGACATGTAGTGGTCTCTGTGCAGATTTCTAGGTGGAATCAGGAGAATTAGTTAAAATTCAGGTAATAAGTCATACAGAGAAAGACAGATACCATATGTTTTGACTCTTACGTGGATCCTGAGAAACTTAATAGAAGACCATGGTGGAGGGGAAGGAAGAAAAAAGTTAGAGAGGGAGGGAGCCAAACCATAAGAGACTCTTAAAAACTGAGAATAAACTGAGGGTTGATGGGGGGTGGGAGGGAGGGGAAAGTGGGTGATCGGCATTGAGGAGGGCACCTGTTGGGATGAGCACTGGGTATTGTATGGAAACCAATTTGACAACAAACTTCATATTAAAAAATAAAATTCAGGCTAGAATGGGCTGAGGAGTGGACAGTAAGGACATGGGACTGCACATAGAAGACACTCCAGGAGTTGGGCGTGGGCCACCTCCTGTTTAGTGGTTCCTAGGAAGGTAGGCACCATCTTACGGTGATGAGTCTTGTGCCCAGCTTGAGCATAAGCTGTCATATCATTCTTGTGAACAGGGGTTCAGCTTGCGGAAGACGACGGCCACTCCCACATGACACAGGGCCATTCATCGAGGTCAAAGAGAAGTGCCTACCCAAGCACCAGTCGAGGTAAGCACGAGGCAGGTTGTACCTAGTGGCCATTTGAGTTAATGGGATGGGAGCCATACATACGTATTGGTAGACCTGTTACATTTTATATTCACACCATCATCACAGAAGTCTCAATGTTAACAGGTACAGGAATTAGGGAGTATTTACACTTGGGGTTTCTTTTCAGGTCTAAAATCTATGCCTGAAACCAAAAAGTCAACCCATCGGCGGGGAATTTGTGAAGATGAATCTTCCCACGGGGTGATCATGGAAAAATTCATCAAGGACGTTTCGCGCAACTCTAAATCAGGACGGGCAAGGGAATCTAACGATCGGTCCCAGAGGTTCCCCAGAAGGCCAGACAATGATTGGAAGGAAGTTTCGTTCAACAAGAGGGAGTCGGTGATTCAGGAGAGGGGCTATGAAGGGAATGGCTTTGGGGGAGGCTTTAATTTTAACTCGAGTCTTGTTTCCAAAAAGAGAGTTCTTGAAAGAAAAAGGCGCTATCAGTTTGACACAGATGGGAAGGGTTCAGCTCACGAGCAGAAGGGCTATGCAAGGAAGAGACCTTTTGAATGTAGTGAAATGAGAAAAGCCATGAGCATGAGCAGCCTTAGCGCCCCCTCCTTCACTGAGTCGCAGCCACTTGATTTTGGGGCAATGCCCTATGTGTGTGATGAATGTGGGAGGTCTTTCAGTGTGATTTCCGAATTTGTCGAACATCAGATCATGCATACTAGAGAGAATCTCTATGAGTATGGTGAATCGTTTATTCATAGCGTGGCTGTCAGTGAGGTTCAGAAAAGTCAGGCTGGAGGGAAACGCTTTGAATGTAAGGAGTGTGGGGAAACCTTTAATAAGAGTGCCGCGCTTGCCGAACATCGGAAAATTCATGCTAGAGAGCATCTTGCAGAATGTAATGATGAGGAGTATGAGGAGCCATTCATGCCTAGCCCAACCTTCAGTGAGCTCCAGAAAATATATGGGAAAGATAAATTCTATGAATGTAAGGTGTGTAAGGAAACCTTCCTTCATAGCTCTGCCCTAATTGACCACCAGAAAATCCATGGTAGAGATGACAAAGATAATGAGCGTGGGGAAGGCTTTAAACCCAGCCCACCCCCCAATGATCTTCCGAAAACGTATGGTAAAGAGAAAATGTATGAATGTAAGGTGTGTGGGGAGACCTTCCATCACAGCTCATCCCTGAAAGAACATCAGAAGATCCATACTAGAGGAAACCTCTTTGAAAGTAAGGGTAAAGTGTGTGAGGAAACATTTATTCCTGGTCAGTCCCTTAAAAGGCGTCAGAAGACGTACCCAAAAGAGAAGCTGTATGACTTTACAGATGGTGGGGATGCCTTTAGGCAAAGCTCAGACCTCAGTGAGCATCAGATAATTCATTCTAGAAAGAACCTCTTTGAAGGCAGGGGGTACGAGAAGTCTGTCATTCATAGCGTGCCCTTCACTGAATCCCAGAAGAGTCATACTATAACAAGACCACCTGAAGATGATGAGGACCAGAAGGCGTTCACCGTCAGCTCTAACCCTGATGACAACCAGAACGTTCCTCCTCAAGAAAACGTCTATGAGAGGAAACCATATGAGAGGTCTGTTATTCATAGCTTAGCCTTTGCTAAGGCTGAGAAGAGTCACAGTGCAGTGGGGCCCAGCAAACCAAAAGTGATTGCAGAGTCTACCATTCAAAGCTCAGGTGTTACCGAACACCAGAAAGCCCCTGCTGGAGAGAATACCTCTGAAGGAAAGAAATACGAGAGGTCTGTTATCCATAGTGTAGCTGCTTTCAAACCTCCCAAAAGTTGCAATGGAAATGAAGTCATTGAATGTGAAGAGAAGGGAGAATCCTCCACTTCTGTTTCAGACCGTCATGATAAGCAACAGAAAACTCCTGCCAGAGAGAACCCTAATGAAGGGGGTAAGAATAACAACTACAAGGACTCTGTCATACAAAGCGTATCCCATATGGAATCTCAGAAAAGCCCAACTAGTCAGGGATCCAGTGAACTTAAGAAGGATGGCGAATCATCTACTCCCACCTCAAATGTCCGTGAACATCAGAAGGCTCGTTCGAAGAAGAAAAACATTGAGCGTAGGAACTATGAGACCTCTGTAATTCACTCCCTACGTTTTGGTGACCATCAAACATTTCGCCCTAGAGAGAAATTCTATGAATGTCCAGAGTGTGGAGAATCTTTTGTTCGTAGCTACGACCTCACTGAGCATCTGAAGATTCACGATAGAAAGAAGCCCTCTGGAAGTAAAAACTACGAACGTTCTGTAATTCGCAGCTTAGTCTCTACTGATCCTCAGACGAGTTACGCTGAGCAGCAACCACAGACAAGTTATGCTGGACACTCATCACAGATGAGGTACTCTGACCAAGCAGCGCAAACGAGTTATGCCAAACACCCAGTGCAGACGAGTTACTCTGGAATGCACATGAGTTACGCTGTACAGCCAGGGCACGTGAGTTACACACAGCAAGCAGCACAAACGAGCTACATGGTGCAACCGACACAAATCAGTTATGACGAGGAGCAAGCGCAGACAAGTTACGCTGAACAGCAAGTACGCAACAGATGCAGGGAGTGTGGGGAATGCTTTGCCACCATCGGAGACCTTGGTGCACATCAGAAAATCTATGCCCGAGAAGAATTCCATGGTCGGAAGCTCTTTGGAGACACTGTTATTCAGGGCATAGGCCTTGAAGGGCCTCGGCCGGAAGAGCCTCGGCAGAATGAGCCAGATGAGCAGGAGGAGCAGGACGAGCCTGAAGATGCAATCTATGGCTGTAAGGACTGTGGGCTAGGCTTCGCAGATCGCGCAGACCTTAAGGATCATCAGAAAGTTCACGGCAGAGAGTATCTCATCGACAGTCGTGAGTACACCCATTCTGTAATCCACACCCATTCTGTCAGCGAGTATCAGAAAGATTACATTGGAGAGCAGCTCTATGAATGCCCGGCATGTGGGGAATCCTTCGTTCATAGCTCATTCCTTTTTGAGCATCAGAAAATCCACGAGCAAGATCAATTTTATGGCCAAAGAAGGTATGATGAGCCTTTTGTGCAGCCCCTGGTCATCAACCCACGGAGGCCTCGTGCCCCACAGAAGAATCCCACTGCAGGAACATCCCTTCAGTGCCACGTGTGCGGACAAGACTTCATTCATGGCTCTGTCCTCGGTGAGCATATGAGAATTCACACCAGAGAGGATTTACCGGAACAGGGCCAGAGAAGTGAAGACGCGGTGAGTCCAGGCTTAGCCCTTACTGAGTTTCAGAGAAGTCAAACCGAAGAGAAACACTATGAATGTAAAACGTGTGGAGAAACCTTCCTCAATCAGTCAGACCTTAGGGAGCACATGAGAATTCATGAGAAAGACGAGCCCTATGATTATGGGGCCTCTTTTGTTCATACTTCATTTCTTACTGAGCCCCCCAAAAGAGATTCACCATTCTATGAATGCAAGGACTGTGGGAAGTCCTTTATTCATAACACCGTTCTCACCAAGCATCAGAAGCTTCATCTTGAAGAAGAGGAAGAAGAAGGAGCCCAGGAGGTGGAAGCCAATGTCCTTGTTCCACGAGAAGTGCTGCGGATCCAGGGGTCAAACGTGGAGGCCGCCGAGCCCGAGGTGGAGGCCGCCGAGCCCGAGGTGGAGGCCGCCGAGCCCAATGTGGAGGCCGCCGAGCCCAATGGAGAGGCCGAGGGACCAGATGGGGAGGCTGCAGAGCCAGATGGGGAAGCCGAACAGCCCAACGGAGAGGCCGAACAGCCCAATGGAGATGCTGATGAACCAGACGGGGCAGGGATCGAAGACCCAGAGGAAAGAGCTGAAGAGCCAGAGGGAGATGCTGATGAGCCAGACGGGGCAGGGATCGAAGACCCAGAAGAAGAAGGCGAAGATCAAGAGATTCAGGTTGAGGAGCCATACTACGACTGCAGGGAATGCGGAGAAACCTTTGCCTCCAACGCTGCCTATGGCGAGCACCTGAAAACCCATGCCAGGGTGATAATATTTGAGCCTGGAAATGTCTATGGGGAAAGCTCCCGCTACACTGAACATGCCAGCACCAGCACCAGCGACAACGACAGGGCCGATGACAAGTATTTCAAGTGTGATGTCTGTGGGCAGCTTTTCAGTGATCGCCTGTCCCTCGCTAGACACCAGAATACTCATACCGGCTGAGAACATAAGTATAAAGGTTAGGAAACCTTCACTTAGAACTTGACCCTTACTAAACCAGAGACTTCAGACCAATCCATAACAATGTCAGAAGAAACTTACCTTGGCACGTACACACCTGACTTTTAACATCAGACAACTCAGACTAAAAAGAAACCAAAGGTGGAAACTGCTTTGGTCTCAGCTCTCCCCCATCTAGCTCTCCCCCAACCTGCGGTCTCCCATGCAGCACCAGTGTGTGCATATGGGAAAGCTCTAGCACATACCTTGCATCTGAGTGACCTTATTGAGGGAAAACCCCAGGGGTTTTTGAGACTACAGAAATCGCCCCAGTCAACTGTAAATGACATTTCTGCAACCTATATATAATGCTCCCTGCAGTGTATATAAAATAGCATATCGTAGCAAAACAGTAATCACATATCTTTGGATTTGATATGATATACAGTTACAGTTTACTGTGCAGAAGTACCTTACCTGGTACTCGGATTTTTTTTTTTTTTTTTTTGGAGGAGGAAGAGAGCAACAAATTAGAATATATTTCTAAGCATCTTAGATTCTGAGAAAGACTTCTTGTGCATTATTTGGACCCCATTGGTATCGTTTCGAGTAATTGTGTGTCATTCCTTACTCTTAAGTATTCCTGTACAAGTGTAAGCATGAAAGGTAAAATGTCTTTTATTCTTTGCTGTTTGAAAAGAGAAGTGTTTTGAACTTCCTTTTCAGCCATTTCGTCGACACCAACACTTTGGAACCTAATGCTGTGTAAGCCTTTACAATATGTGGATTGGCCTTTTGTGACCCAAAGTGGTTGGTTGCCACATTGTACCTTGCAGTGGTTCTCATGCTAAAATATTACAAGTTTTGTTTTTTTTTTTAACCAACCTGATGTGTGTTTGATAATGAATTTACAAAAACTGAAGCTTTTCCCTATAAATCCTACGTTTTTGCCTTTAAAGAGTGGGTTGCAACCATCACTAGATCACAGTAGTGCCTACTGACGGTTGAGAACCAGAGGGAGAGACTTTTGTGTTGTAAATAAGGATGCAGGCTAACAACTTCCATCACTTCCTTTGTGCGCTTCCTGCCTTAAGTGACAAGTAGCATCGTGGCTTCAGTAGTGTGAACTGCCACAAGTCAGTCTGCACCCTGGGTGCCCAGGAGCTAGTATCCTTAGAGCTTTCTATCGCTTACCTGATTTCTTGTCTTCACCTGTCTGACCCTCCTCCCCCATGTCTAACTTAAATTTTAAAAATTAAAAAAAAAAACAAAAAAAAAAACAAAAAACAACAAAAAAAAGCTTTCTTTACAGTCAACTTAAGCTTAACATGGACTCAGGTTCCCCAGCAGCCTTAATTTGTTTCCTTACCATCTGTTCCTCCCTCTTGCAGCCCTTCTAAGTATTTCCGAGCTATCTATCCACTAGTGTCACATTTGTCGGATCACCTCAGTTTTCCATTTAATCACAAATTGACCTCATAGCTTGAGGTTTCCTGTGTCCTGTTCTGTGGACCACCTGTACTCCTTTTGCTTCCCCTCCCCTTGCATAATGACTATTAAATTTTTTGGCTTTGAGTTGGCTGGAAAAAAAATTAAAAAAAAAAAAACCTTAGAAGTGGATCTGTAGATTAAGTGAGCAAAAGACAACAGCAGATAATTTGAGCAAGCAAAATTAACCTATGTGCTGGGGGAACGTGTCTAAATCTTCCTCTCCTAGATCCGCGTGGTTAGGGCTTGGGGAATGTGTGTCAGAGCTGCAGGGAATGCCAAAGTTGAGGAAGGCTGTAGGGTTGAGAGCACGAAGCAGAAATGAGGAAGCCAAAGAAGGAAGTCCTAATACATCGCCAGATCTAGGAGGGTGGGGAAGCAGACAGAAGGAAAAATGGGAAGCAGGGCTGGGAAGCCCAGGTTGGTGGGAATGAATTGAGCAGGATGTCCTGGGCAGTGAAGAAGGGGCCTTTTTGGGATAGGTGAGGGCCAGCTGCATAGAAGGACCTGAGGTTGGAATGGACAGCCAAGAAAACAGGAGAATCGAGGCCCCGCAGCACAGGAGGGGGACCCTTTAGATGGGAACCACCATTATGTTATCAGGGTGAACTTGGGTTGATCGCTGTTGGCAGTATTAATTGGTAGAACCTTTTCAGAAAACAACTTGCCAAATGACAGGGTGTCCATTCCAATCTCATGTTAGTGAAAAATTAGGAATGACATAAATGCCAAAACAATAGGACGATTACGTGAAGGTATTCATGGACTGTATGCAGCTGCTTAAAACTGATAATCAAGAGTTATGTAGCAACGTGGAAATATATTTACGGAATATTAAGTGGAAAAAGCAGGACACAGAATTATATTTATACTACAGTTATAACTGATTAAAAATGTATGCTTATAGTCAAAAGCTGTTGTGTTGTTGTTGTTGTAGGCTAATAGTTGAGCATTATTTTCTTAAATTCTTTGAATGTTCTTTATAGTAGTGTTACTAAAAAGTTTATAATCACGTTTCCATTGTGAACATAATTTGAACACATCATCAGACACTTGGAAAATACAGAAAAGTGGAGGAAAAAAAATCCATATTCCAACCTTCCAAAGACAGATACACACTCTTCAACATCTTGTTTATTCTTGTTTCTGTGCACAGGTTTATGATTATAACTGTGTCAAAACGTGTATTCAGAATAGCTGTTATGTTACCTTTGTGGAATTATGGTTAAACACTTTCATCTTAATGTTTTCAAATGTTCCTTATGATAGTGTTCTTATAACAAAGTTTATTATGTTTGTTTCCATTACAAGCATAATACATACCCAGAGGAAAATTTGGAAAATATAGTAAATTAGAAAAGAGGAAAAAGTCACCCATATTCCCAACACCCAACAACTACTGTTAACATCTTGATCTATTTCCTCCATCTTGTTTTAGTGCACAAGCTTGTGATTATAACAGTGTTAAATATGTATGCATAAAGTCTAAAATGAAAAAAATACTGAAAATAATTAAAATAGTGTTGTCATTGTGGGATTATGGTTAAATATTTTGTCTCAAATTCCTTGAATGACCTTTGGTGTTTTGGTATTAAATCTTGTGTATGTATTTCTCCATTACAAATATAATACATACTCATAGCAAACTTTGGAAAATTCAGTAAAACTAGAAGAAAAGTAATTCACCCATATTCCCAACACCCAGCAACAGTTGCTGTTAACATCTCGGTCTGTGCACCAGTCTATGATAATTAGGGTGTTAATGATAGGTATACATAGAGTCAAAGATGGGAAGAAATATGGAAAACAATTAAATAGTTGTGTGGTTGTTGTGGGATTATGGTGAAATATTTTGTCTTGGTTTCCTCGAATGGTCTCTATCATAGTGTTTTGGTAATCCACCTTTATTACATATATACCATTATAAACACTGTATGTGTTCATTATAGAAACTTTGAAGTTACAGAAATGTAGAAGAGAAACTCACCCATATTTTCACCATCCAAAGACTGTGGTTAACATCTTGATATATTTTCTTCATCTTGTTTCTGTGCACAGGTTTTTGGTTTGTTAATATGGTTGTGGTTGTTCTATCTATCTGTAATAGTGTCAACAATAAAAATAAAGTTAAAAATAAGATATTGGTCAGTCTCCTCTTTTGTCCATTTTACAAGTTTGGGGTTGGTAAATATAGTCTTTTGTTATGACCAGAAGTCCAAAAGCTCAGTGCCTCCTTAGGCCCTTAAGTTTGGCTTACAAATCTTACTCCATTTTTAAGTATTGCATATCTCAACAATTCCTTTTTTTAAGAGTACATGATTATGCATTAAAAATTTTTTTTCTATGTTTTTATTTTATTTTTGAGAGCGAGAGAGAGAGAGCAGGGGAGGGGCCAGAGAGAGATGGAGACAGAATCTCAAGCAGGCTCCAGGCTCAGTTGTCAACGCAGAGCCTGATGTGGGGCTTGAACTCACAGACCACAAGATCATGACCTGAGCTGAAGTCGGACGCCCAACTGACTGAGCCACCCAGGCATCCCTTTGAGTCCACATTTTTAACTGCACTTATATATATTCCAGTAGCGTTTTTTAAACTTGATAACCACAACTATATTTCAGTTACTTGAGTTAGCATTTTTAATTTTTAATCTCAAATAGGAGATTCTCTCAAACAAAAAAACCCCACAAACAAGAGTGAGCCCTTAACATAAAAAGGTTAATATCATGGTTTAGAATCTCTTTAAAGTGTCTATTCCAACTCTTCCTTGAGGTTAAAAGTTTTCAGGGGAGTCACTTCCCTTATTTTAACCTGACTTTACCACCCAAAACATCTCACGCATTTGGTAGGGTGTCATTCCCCGGTGAACTGGGAGTTTTTTGTTTTTTTGTTTTTGTTTTTTTAATATAATTTATTGTCCGATTGGTTTCTGTACAACACCCAGTGCTCATCCCAACAAGTGCCCTCCTCCCTGCTCATCACCCACTTTCCCCTCTCCCCCAACTCCCATCAGCCCTCAGTTCTCAGTCCTTACAAGTCTCTTATGGTTTGCCTCTCTTCTTCTCTGTAACTTTTTTTTTCCCCTTTCCCTCCCCCATGGTCTTCTGTTAAGTTTCTCAAGATCCACATATGAGTGAAAACATATGGTATCGGTCTTTCTCTGCCTGACTTGTTTCACTTAGCATAATACCCTCCGGTTCCATCCACGTTGCTGCAAATGGCCAGATTTCATTTTTTCTCATTGCCAGGTAGTATTCCATTATATATACAAACCACATCTTTATCCATTCATCAGTTGGTGGACATTTAGGCTCTTTCCATAGTTTGGCTGTTGTTGAAAGTGCTGCTGTAAACATTGGGGTACAAGTTCCCCTGTGCATCAGCACTCCTGTATCCCTTGGGTAAATTCCTAGCAGTGCTATTGCTGGGTCATAGGGTAGATCTATTTTTAACTTTTTGAGGAACCTTGTAATTCCACCATGACCAGAGATTTTTGGCCAGGTTGCTGGGTATATCTCTGCTGGCTACAATGGTGGTGTGCATTATGCCCAATTTGGAATTGCTGTCCCTGACTCCATGACACAAAAATGGTTAAATACTTGACTCCTTCTAATCTGCAGGTCACATCATTGAATTCTAGTGTTAGATATAAAAATACAGTTTTCATTTAATTCTAACTGTAGAATTTGACAGTGGCAGAATCCCTGGTGATTTCATATTATTAGAAACTTTTATTTATATTAAAATGAAATCCCACTGAACTATGGTTATCTCTTGTGACGTCTAACCCCTTGGTCACAGCATTGATGGCCTTTCTATGTGAGGGGTCAGTGTAGTTCAGGGTGAGAGGGTCAGTTCTCTCTCTTTTTTTTTTTATATATATATATATATGAAATTTATTGTCAAATTGGTTTCCATACAACACCCAGTGCTCATCCCAAAAGGTGCCCTCCTCAATACCCATCACCCACCCTCCCCTCCCTCCCACCCCCCATCAACCCTCAGTTTGTTCTCAGTTTTTAAGAGTCTCTTATGCTTTGGCTCTCTCCCACTCTAACCTGTTTTGTTTTTTTTTTTCCTTCCCCTCTCCCATGGGTTTCTGTTAAGTTTCTCAGGATCCACATAAGAGTGAAAACATATGGTATCTGTCTTTCTCTGTATGGCTTATTTCACTTAGCATCACACTCTCCAGTTCCATCCACGTTGCTACAAAAGGCCATATTTCATTTTTTCTCATTGCCACGTAGTATTCTATTGTGTATATAAACCACAATTTCTTTATCCATTCATCAGTTGATGGACATTTAGGCTCTTTCCATAATTTGGCTATTGTTGAGAGTGCTGCTATAAACATTGGGGTACAAGTGCCCCTATGCATCAGTACTCCTGTATCCCTTGGATAAATTCCTAGCAGTGCTATTGCTGGGTCATAGGGTAGGTCTATTTTTAATTTTCTGAGGAACCTCCACACTGCTTTCCAGAGCGGCTGCACCAATTTGCATTCCCACCAACAGTGCAAGAGGGTTCCCGTTTCTCCACATCCTCGCCAGCATCTATAGTCTCCTGATTTGTTCATTTTGGCCACTCTGACTGGCGTGAGGTGATATCTGAGTGTGGTTTTGATTTGTATTTCCCTGATAAGGAGCGACGTTGAACATCTTTTCATGTGCCTGTTGGCCATCTGGATGTCTTCTTTAGAGAAGTGTCTATTCATGTTTTCTGCCCATTTCTTCACTGGGTTGTTTTTCGGGTGTGGAGTTTGGTGAGCTCTTTATAGATTTTGGATACTAGCCCTTTGTCTGATATGTCATTTGCAAATATCTTTTCCCATTCTGTTGGTTGCCTTTTAGTTTTGTTGGTTGTTTCCTTTGCTGTGCAGAAGCTTTTTATCTTCATAAGGTCCCAGTAATTCACTTTTGCTTTTAATTCCCTTGCCTTTAGGGATGTGTCGAGTAAGAGATTGCTACGGCTGAGGTCAGAGAGGTCTTTTCCTGCTTTCTCCTCTAAGGTTTTGATGGTTTCCTGTCTCACATTCAGGTCCTTTATCCATTTTGAGTTTATTTTTGTGAATGGTGTGAGAAAGTGGTCTAGTTTCAACCTTCTGCATGTTGCTGTCCAGTTCTCCCAGCACCATTTGTTAAAGAGACTGTCTTTTTTCCATTGGATGTTCTTTCCTGCTTTGTCAAAGATGAGTTGGCCATACGTTTGTGGGTCTAGTTCTGGGGTTTCTATTCTATTCCGTTGGTCTGTGTGTCTGTTTTTGTGCCAGGGTCAGTTCTCTTTAAGATTGATTTCCTGAGGAGTATATTACAAAAGGAAGTAGAGGAAGGTAATTAAGTGAAGGTCATTTGGGCTTGCCTGACCAGCACTTACACTGTTTAGGAATTCCTCCACTGCATGTCAGGTGTAGAAGTAACCACACCCAGCCGCCATGTTTATTCCATGAAATCTGACTCTCCCCACCCCCCACCCACACACACACACCTGGTCTCAGCTGATGGGTGCTCTTGGGCTCCCAGTGTGCAGTCAGACTCAGACTAAGGGCTACCTGAATGGTCATAGGTTGGGGCTGGGTGTGCTGATGGACAAACAGGCGTGGAATACGGCCATATAGCTGGAGGGAAACTTGGCGCATGGTGCCTCACCCACCCCAGTACCTTGTGCATCCTGGCTGAACTGTCTACTTTTGAGTTCCCTAAGAATCCCTGTATCTTTCACCTTCTTTAAAAAACAAAAAATCCCTTCCCTTTTCTGGAGACTACTCTGTCTTATGTGAATGCCATAGTGTCCTCCCCTTTCCCCAACCAAAGGCTGACCCTGGTGTCTGCTGGGCTCCCAGAGCAGGGTAATGCAGAAGTCATTCCAATGGTAGCGCTGATTGTTATTTGTTCCTGTACAGAGATAGCTGTTCTGGTAACTGTCCTTCTTGAGGAGTCATTGATTGTCTGGGCTACCCCGTATCCTTCCAATCTATTCCTTATTTGCTTTACTTGGCCAGCATTAGTTATTTGCAACCCAAAAGAGCCCTAACTGAAATAGAAGTTGATACCGGAGCATGGATTGGAGATAATAAACCTGAGGGAAATGTAGGATACTTTGAATTTGATGTTAGGCCTTGGGATGGGAAACTCGAGGATCAAGGCATATGGCAGTAAAATACCTAATTATTGCCTGTGGTTGGCCTTCTGGAGTCATCTCCTTCCTGGGGTGAAGGGCTTGATAGTTGTCATAGACAAATTCAGAAACCATGAAAAATGTCAAGGGACGCCTGGGTGGCTCAGTCGGTTAAGCACCCGACTCTTGATTTTGGCTCAGGTTATGATCTCATGGTTCGTGAGTTCGAGCCCCACCTTGAGCTCTGTGCTGACAGTGTGGACCCTGCTTGGGATTCTCTCTCTCTCTGCCCCTCTCCCGCTCACATTCTCTCTCTGTCTCTCAAAACAAAATTTTTTTTTTTTAATGTCAAGAACAGAAGTATAGGAGGGTTTCTACAAACACCTTGATCCTGCAGGCCACTGACTTATTCAGCTACATTGATAGCCTTCCTGTATTTGTAACATGGAAAGTTAGGGTGGCCCTAGGGAAACAGGATCCTGGCAATCGGAAGGACGATGTGTGGGAGACTTGGAAAGATCGAGACAGCTGAAGCTCCAACCACTTGGAAACACTCCTCATTTCACCACTTCCCTCCCACACAAGAGAGAGTTGAGGGGGCGCCTGTGGGAGGGGCAGCAGTTGAGATGCTCTGTGATCTCCATGGTGATGGGAGGAACCCAAGTGTTGATCAAGGAAGGAGCCACTTCTCATAGGAGGCCTGGCTGCTGTAATGAGATCCCAGGGGGAGTTCCAACACAGGAACTTGGGTGTGATGCCCCAAAAGTGATTTATATAAGAAAATAAGCCAAAGTACGGGCTCATAAGAAGAAGACGTGGACTAGGGCCACCGTACTGGAGTCACAACCTCCTTGAGTCAATTTATAGACACTTAAGGGAGAGTCCCAGGACCTTTGAGGAAGGACTCTGCTATGTATGACACTTATGCCTTACCCCTAGCCTCCTGTAAAGGGACCTGCAGCCATTTACACAGACAATCCATTTGTTGACAAAGAAATAAATCTTCCAAGGACTAGTGGACATTGTACCTGAACAAACTAATTCTTGGGGATCAGAACATTGCCACATGAAGAGCAACTGAGATATAACAAGTTGGGGCACCTGGGTGGCTTGGTTGAGCGTCAGACTCTTGATTTGGGGTCAGGTCTTGATCCTGGGGTCACGGGATGGAGCCCTGCATCAGGCTCTGCGCTACATGAGACCTGCTTGAGATTCTCTCTCACCCCCTCTGCCCCCCTCCTCCCCCACGCTCTCTCTTAAGGAAAAAAAAAGACATAACTATAACACGCTGTCTGTGGGCAAACAGGTTACTGAGAACTGGGCTCTGCGCTTCTTAGATGCACCTTCCAGATCCTTCCTTTGATTTAAGTCACTCCCCGCCCTGGGAAGGCATGAGTGAGAGAGAAGCCGGGACTGGTTCTGTATCTACCCCACACCAGCCAGACATCTGGAGGCAGGAGGATCACGTGGAGCCCCTTTCATCATGGAGAGGGCAATGTTTTATCCTCAATGGAAGAGAAACTCATTCCGGATTTCGATTTTTCTTTCGCTGCCTACCGGCCTCTTCTCAGTGTCGGTGGGCTTGCTGCCCCACTTCTGTACCATATATAGCAGTTATGAATCCCAATAATGCTGCATAACAACCAACCGTGAAACCTCAATAAATCACACAATAAGTGTCCGTAGGATCGGTTTGGGATGGGCTAGGAGGCTCTGCCATCTCACCTTGGCCTGCTGTCTTCCCTGGCTGTCAGCTGGTGCATGCTAGTTATAGCGGGGGGTGTGAGGCTCTTAGTACATGCCTCATCCTCCCGAGACTCGTGGGACACCTCCTGATGGTGACAGAAGAATTCAAAATAATCATCTTGAAGAAGCTCAGTGAGTTAGAGACACCTGGCTGGCTCAGTCAGAGGAGCATGTGACTCTTGACCTCAGGGCCGTGAGTTCAAGCCCCACGCTACGGGGGGAGAGTTACATTAAAAATAAATAACTTTGGGGGCGCCTGGGTGGCTCAGTCGGTTAGGCGTCCGACTGTGGTTCAGGTCATGATCTGACAGTTTGTGAGTTCAAGCCCCGTGTTGGGCTCTGTGCTGACGGCTCAGAGCCTGGAGCCTGCTTCGGATTCTGTGTCTCCCTCTCTCTCTGCTCCTCCCCTGCTTGCACTCTGTCTCTCTCTCTCTCTCTCTGTCTCTCTGTCTCTGTCTCTCTCAAAAATAAACATTAAAAAAAAAATTTAATAAATAAATAAATAAATAACTTTTAAAAAGGCCTAGTGAGAACAGAACACAGATAAACAGGTCAATGAGATCAGGAAGACAATACATGAACAAGCAGAACATCAGCAGACATAAAAACAAACAAAACACCCAAACACTGGATCTGAAGAATACAATAACTACTGAGAAATTTGTGAGTGGAGTTCAAAAGCAGGCTTAAGCAAACAGAAGAAAAAAAATCAATGAACTTGACACAAAGTCCTTCAAAATAATCTAGTCAAAACAAAAAGAATGAGTGAATGAAGGAAGGCTAAAAAACTTATGGGACTACATAAAGTGAACAAATATGCCCATTACGGGGGAGTCCTAGGAAGGGGAGGGGAGAAGAGGGGAGGGGGAAGGTAAGGGAGGGGGAAAAGAAGCAGAAAGCCATTTTAATGAAGTAACGCCTGAAATTCCCCCAATTCTGGGAAAGCACATAAACATCCAGATTCATGAAGCCCGTAGAATTCCAAATAGGTGGAATTTTAAAAGACACTGAGACAAAAAAATTATCAAGTTGTCCAAAGCTAAAGAAAAAGAGAATTTTGAAAGGAGCAAAACTTGTCTCAGAGTAGATAGCCCTGATAAGACTGTCAGCAGATTTCTCTACAGAAACCTTGAAGGCCAGAAAAGAATGCGGTGACAGATTCAAAGTGCTGAAAGGGAAAAACTGCCCGTCAAGAATACTATCCATGCCAAAGCTGTCCTTTAGAAATGAAGGGAAATAAAGGCTTTCCCAGAGTAAAGATGAGGGAGTTCATTACCACTAGATCTGCCTTACAAGAAATGCCCAAAGAGGGGCACCTGGGTGGCTCAGTCAGTTAAGCATCTGACTTTGGCTCAGGTCACGGTCTCACAGTTTGTGGGTTCGAGCCCCGCGTTGGGCTCTGTGCTGACAGCTCAGAGCCTGGAGCCTGCTTCAGATTCTGTGTCTCCCTCTCTCTCTTTGTCCCCTCCCCCACTCGTGCTCTGTCTTCTTCTCAAAAATAAACATTAAAAATTTAAAAAAAAATTAAAAAAACAAGAAATTTCAAAGAGAGTTCTTCAGGCTGAAATGAAAAAAAAAAAAAAAAAAACACTAATCAGCAGCCTGAAAAGCTATGAATATAAAATTCACTAGTACAGATAAGTATATAGTTAAACACAAAATACTCAAATACTGTTATGGTTGTGCATAAATCACTTTCAATTCTTGTATAAAAATTAAAAGACAAAATCATTAAAAATAATTATAATGACAATAACTTATGACTACACCATATAAAAAGATGTAAATGGTATCATCGATCACAAAATGCCTAGGGGAGGGAGTGAAAGCAGAGTTTTTCTGTGCAATCAAAATTAAGTTGTTATCAGCTTAAAATAGATGGTTAAAAATATAAGATGCTTTCTAAGTCTTATGATAAACATAAAATTTAAAGAAAATAGCAGATACACAAAATAGAAAGAAACATACCACTACATGAAATTATCAAATGACAAAGGAAAACAGCAAAAGACAAAGAAAAGAACAAAGGAACTATTTTTTAAAAGTCTGGAAACAGTTAACAAAAGGGCAATAATACATTCTAACCTATCAATAAGTGCTTTATGTATAAATGGATTAAATCCCCAATCAAAAGATATAGAATATCTGAATGGGTAAAAAAAACAAAAACAAAAGCAAAACAAACTAAAAAAAACAAAAAACAAAAACATGATCCACATATATGCTGCCTACAAGAGACATACTTTAGGTTTAAGGACACACATAGGCTGAAATTGAAGGGTTAGAAAAAGATACTTCATGTAAATGGAACGTTGGCCAAAAGAGAATAGCAGTGGCTATTTCCATATCAGACAAAGTAGACCTCAGGCCAAAAAGTGTTACAAGAGGGGCACCTGGGTGGCTCAGTCTACATGACCAACTCTTGGTTTCAGCTCAGGTCATGATCTCATGGTTCTTGAGTTCAAGCCCCGCATCGGGCTCTGCACTGACAGCATGGAGCCTACTTGGTTGGGATTCTTTCTCTCCCTCCCTCTCTGCCTCACCCCCACTCATTCTCTCTCTCTCTCTCAAAATAAATAAACAAACAAGCAAACAAACTGTTACAAGAGACCAAAATAGTCATTATACAATGGTAATGGGATTAATTCACCAGGCAAATATAATAATTATATATGTACCTAACATCAGAGTCTCTAAATACACAGAACAAGTATTAACAGAAATGAAAGAAGAAAGAGACAGCAATATACAATAAAAGTAGGGTGCTTTAGTTCCTCATTTTCGACAGTGGATAGATCCGACAGAAAATAAAGAAACAGCAGATTGGATCAACGCTATCCAAATGGACCTACAGACATGCAGAACACTTCATCCTGTGGTAGTAGAATATACCTTTTTCTCCAGTGCACACAAAACATCTTCTCAGATACTTCATATGTTAGACCACAAAAGAAGGCTTAACTAATTTAGGAAGATGGGAGCCACCATGTCTTTTCCAAACACAAAACAATAGAAAAGATGAATGAAACAAAGAGCTGGTTTTTAAAAAATATAAACAAAATTGGCAAAACTTTAGCTAGACTAAGGGGAAAAAAAGAAAAGTCTCAAGTAAATAAAACTGTAAATGAAAGAGGACACATTATAACTGACCACAGAATTACAAAACAAAACTATGACCCCACTGTGAACAATCACACACTACTAAGTTGGACAGCCTAGACGAAAGTGATACGTTTTCAGAAGTGCACAACCTACCAAGACTGTATCATGAAGAAATAGAAAATCTGAACAGGCCAATAATGAATAAGGAGATTAAATCAGTAATCAAAAACCTCCCAACAAAGAAAAGTCCAGAACTAGATAGCTTCACTGGTGATTCTACTAAACATTTAAAGAACAATTAACACTGGGGTGCCTGGGTGGCCAGTCAGTTAAGCGTCCGATCATGATCTCACAGAGCTCGCATGATCAGCTCAGATCGTGATCTCACAGTTTGTGGGTTCGATCCCCACATCAGGCTCTGTGCTGACAGCTCAGAGCCTGGAGCCTGCTCTAGATTCTGTGTCTCCCTTTCTCTCTACCCCTCCTCCACTCACACTTTGCCTCCCTCCCTCTCCCTCTCTCTCTCTCTCAAAAATAAATTTAAAAACGTTTAAAAATTTTTTTCAAGTATCTCAGTGGACAGACTTAGGGAATGACCTTGAGCTAATCTAAATCCCTCACTGGTACCCACACTCCTGGAACAAGGTAGATCCCAGATTTATCTTAAGGTCACAACATGAAAGCCCATGGGAGAGACTTAATTCAGAAAACTTCTCCCCTGCAAAGACTAAAAGCAGGTGCTGAGTCAGACCCTGGGGGGAAAATCAGTCCCTGGCTGGTGAGGCTCAAGAGGGACCGCCCTCCCTCTCCTCAAGGCTAGGGTGCTAATCTGGGGCCACCCAGTGGCAGCAGAATCAGGGTCCTGATCAGTTTGGGGTGGGGACGAGGATCTCCTGGCTGGACCTCTGCGTGAAGGGCAGCGGAGGCGCCCAGCCGGCAGAGCACAGAAGCGCCTCGGGGTCCTGGGGCTCAAGTGTGCTGTCTGGGAGCCCCTGAGATGGGTGTGGGAGGTGTGGAGCCGGGCAGAGCACCAGAGAGTCATCCCGACCACCGCTGGCACTTTCCAGGCCATTTCCTAGCTGACAGCCACCCTGAATTGTGTGGCTGCCTCCTGCCACCTGCAGGAGAGAAAACTGGAGGGGACACAGAACACGGGACCTCACAGAGGAGATGGCTGGGGACACCCTCCATACTAGTGACACGTGGGTTGGGGGAGAGCAAGGACACATCTGGTGGGGTTCAACACACTGGGAAGTCAGTTAGGAGTCAGGGGGCAAGTTATGGACTCGGCCGGCAGGGCATAGGAAAAGGGTTTTAGGGGAGAGTCCTGAGGGATGTTTGCGGGAATGGGGGTAGGGGTGGGGGTGCGGGCTGAAGTCGGGTGAAGTGGGGGTGGGTGGGGGTTGTTGACTGGTGCCGCTGTGGAGGGCGCTTGTGAAGTTCCAGGAGGAGAAGGGCACCTGCAAACCGGCCCTGGAGCCTCCAGTGAGTGTGCATGCCGAGCCCTGCCGCGAGTGGGGCCTGGGAGAGAGCCCAGTGTGTGCAGCCGCGGGGGGCAGAGGGGGTGCGGGGTAAGAGTCAGTGTGGGCCCTGGTGTCGGTGAGACCAGCGTGCATCCACGCTGCGGAGCCCAGGCCAAGACCTAGGGGTCGCCTCCACGTTCGGGCAGCCCTGCTCTGAACACATGGGAACTGGTCAGCGCCTCCAGCTCCCGTTCATTTCGGTGGCCACCCGCAGGAGAAAAGTCTGGAAGGGACGGAGAAGGATGGGCCAGCGGGCAAGAGGGGACCACCCAGGCTCCCTCCAGGACAGGCCTGCAGACCTGGGCGGGGGTGGGGAGGGCTTCCAGAGGCAGGATGGTAGGGCCTTGTTCTAAGGCAGTCTGATGGAGGAGACAGAGGTAATTCGGGAGGCCTCCAGGATGCTGAACAGGTCAATTGGGCATCAGGGGAGACAGTGGCCAACTTGACAGGCAGAGACAGAGAAGAATGAATTTGGACGCACCCCAAAGTCAGTCTGGAGCCAGGACCAGGCGGGGGAGGGGGCCGTGGAGTGTCGGGGAGACCCTCAAGAGACCTTTGACAGAGAGGGCTGACTTGTGAGGAGGACAGGACTGAAAACTCGCGGATGAGAAGGGCGCTTGCGCACTGGCTCCAGCGCCTCCAGCGAGTCTGTGTGCGCATGCCCGGCTGGGGTGGGGGCTGGGCGCGTGTGGGGTGTGTCATCCAGGAGGGGACACCTGGGGGGGGGGTAGGTCCACCCGCAAGGCTCAGCCTGGGTCCTGGGTGTCAGCCAGAGGCGTCTGCGTGTCTGGAGGGTGACTTGGGGTTTGCAAGCTGTGCGTCTACAGATGCGTGTGTCCCCCGGCGTGTGCGCATGCGTGTCCGTGTTCCCGGAGAGACCTGCAGGCCTGGGTGTGTGCGTGTCTCGGAGTTTCCCTTGCAGCGTGTGTCTGCGGACGTGTGTGACGTTATGTCCAGGCGTCCTGGGGTTCGTTTGAAAATGCGCGCGCGTGTGTGTGTGTGTGTGTGTGTGTGTGTGTGTGTGTAAAGGTTTGTGTGTCTGTGCTTCAGTGTGCTTTCTTTGGACTTTGTGTCTGCCTGTTTCCGAGTGAGGGTCTGCAAGTCAGTCTTCGGTTGCTAATCGGAGTGCGAAGCCCGCAGGTTGTCTGTGAGGCTCCAGGAATGTGTGTGTTTGCCATTGTGTAGGGACCTGACACCGCCCCCCTCCCCCCCGTGTTGTGAGCATGAGGATGTGTCTGTAGATTTTGTGTGTCTGTGGGATCCACGTGAGTCTCAATGATTCCACGTAAGACTGTGAACGCCAAGGGGGTGATTGTGGGTTTTCATCGTGTATGCATTGTGTGCAATCTCCGCGTGGTGTGGGGGGAGCCCAGTGCGTCCCTGGGGGTCCCGGTGTGTCCGATCTGATGCTCCTGCAGGGCCCCTCCTGTTCCCCTTCCATTTGGGTGCACGAAGAAGACCCCGAGACTGGGCCAGTGCTTCAGGGCCAGAGAGGAGGAGGTGGGAGAGGCCTCCTGCCCCTCAACCTGTAAACACAATAAAATTGTCGCCAGCACCACAGCGGCCTGTGTCCTGCTCAGGCACTGTTGCATGGCTTGTCTTGGGAGCACAGATGGGGCAGTGGGGGCGGGGAGTGTCCCTGAGCCCTGGGAGAGCACGTTCTTTCCCACACTCTTTGTCCTGCACGGGTCTCCGGGCCAGTCCTGAGGGGCCCTGAGCAGGCAAGTGGAGAGGAGCTGAGCAGGGCCGCCCCGCCCCTGCCCAGCGGGAAAGCAGCCTCCAAGTCTGACAGGGCCAGAGGGACAGTCCCAGGCTGGTGAGGCTCCGAAGGGACCGCCCTTGCTCAGCTCAAGTCTGGGGTGCTAATGGGAGCCTGCCCTGTGGCGGTGGGATCAGGTTCCGGATCTGGATGGGGATGAGGATCTCCTGGCTGGGCCTCTGCATGAAGGGCAGCGGAGGCGCCCAGCCAGCAGAGCACAGAAACGCCTTGGGGTCCGGGGCTCAAGTGTACTGTCTGGGGGTCCCTGAGATGGGTGTGGGAGGTATGGAGTCGGGCAGAGGACCAGAGAGTCATCCCGACCACCGCTGGCACTTTCCAGGCCATTTCCTAGCTGACAGCCACTCTGAATTGTGTGGCTGCCTCCTGCCACCTGCAGGAGAGAAAACTGGAGGGGACACAGAACAGGGGACCTCACAGAGGAGATGGCTGGGGGACACCCTCCATGCTAGTGAGATGGGGGCAGGGAGGGGGAGGCACAGAGCATCCGTGGGGTTCAACACACTGGAGAGGTCAGTTAGGAGTCAGTGGGGAAGGTTATGTACTTGATGGCCGGTGGGGACGGTTGGGGGGGGGGCATAGGAGAAGGATATTAGGGGAGAGTCCTGAGGGGTATTTGTGGGGGTGGGGGTGTAGTAGAGGGGTGAGGATGCAGGTGGGAGTGGGGGTGCGGGCCAAAGTGGGGGTGGTGGGGTTGCTGAATGGAGCTGCTGGGAAGGCTTTGGAGGGCATCTGTGGAGGACGCTTGTGAAGATCAAGGAGGAGAGGGGCACCTGCAAACCAGCCTTGGAGCCTCAAGTGAGTGTGCGTGCCGAGTCCCGTGGGGGCTGGGAGAGAGCCCAGTGTGCACATCCAGGAGGGGTCCCTAGGGTGGAGGGCTGTGGATGGGAGCCATCGTGGGCCCTGGTGTCAGTGAGAGGGCATCTGTGTTTCCTGGAGGGTGACTTGAGAGTATCAGGCCGGTGTCCACTCTGGCGTGTGTCTCCGTGTGTGTGTGTGTGTGTGTGTGCCAGAATGCCGCTGAATGTGTGCACGTGTTACTGCACACGTGTATGTGTGTGTGTGTGTGTGTGTGTGTGTGTGTGTGTGTGTGTGCGCGCGCCTCCACCAGAGGGTCTCTGTTTGCAGGTGGGCCGCCCAGGCTGAGGGAGAGTGTCAGAGTTGTTGGCAGTAGGCCCGGCAAGGAAGAGGGTGTGTCCAGTATGTTAGGGGATCATCCAGCACCTGGGGGGGTCATCTTGCCTCCCACGATCCTGCCTGCGTCCGGCCCCATAGCCCAGCCCGCCCCCCCATCCCCCGCCCCCCCGACCACGGCGCCAGGCACTGTGCCCCTGCTGCTCCAAAAGCATGAGGTTCCGTGCCAGCCCATCTCTCCTGTCAACTCAGATTGCCTTTCCCTGGACGGCCTGGCCCAGACTCCTGGGCTGGGTTGCTGGGGGAGGTCGCTTTTGTGTTTGGGGGTATGTGTGGTAGGTGTGGGGGTACAGGGGAGGAAGAAGACTTCCCTCCAGGACAGGCCTGTGGACCTGGGCAGGGGTGGGGAGGGCTTTAAGGGGCAGGACGATCAGGTCTTGCTCCAAGGCAGTCTGATGGAGGAGACAGAGGTAATTCGGGAGGCCTACAGGACTCTTGGACAGGTCTACTGGGGATCAGGGGAGACCGTGGTCGACTTGGAGGGCTGGGGCACAGAATTAATCTGAAGGCGCCTTGAAGTCAGTCTAGAGCCAGGGCCAGGGAGGAGGAGGGGGACGTGGAGCAGCGAGGAGACCTTCAGGAGGCCTTTGTGTGAGAGGGGGTCACTTGTGAGTATGACGCTTCTGAAAACTCACAGATGAGAAGGGCGCTTGCGCACTGGCTCCAGCGCCTCCAGCGAGTCTGTGTGCGCATGCCCGGCTAGGGTGGGGGTTGGGCGCGTGTAGGGTGTGTGCATCCAGGAGGGGACACCTGGGGGGGTAGGTCCACCCGCAAGGCTCAGCCTGGGTCCTGGGTGTCAGCCAGAGGCGTCTGCGTGTCTGGAGGGTGACTTGGGGTTTGCAAGCTGTGCGTCTACAGATGCGTGTGTCCCCCGGCGTGTGCGCATGCGTGTCCGTGTTCCCAGAGAGACCTGCAGGCCAGGGTGTGTGCGTGTCTGAGTTTCCCTGCAGTGTGTGTCTGCGGACGTGTGTGTGACGTTATGTCCAGGCGTCCTGGGGTTCGTTTGAAAATGCGCGCGCGCGCGTGTGTGTGTGTGTGTGTGTGTGTGTGTGTGTAAAGGTTTGTGTGTCTGTGCTTCAGTGTGCTTTCTTTGGACTTTGTGTCTGCCTGTTTCCGAGTGAGGGTCTGCAAGTCAGTCTTCGGTTGCTAATCGGAGTGCGAAGCCCGCAGGTTGTCTGTGAGGCTCCAGGAATGTGTGTTTGCCATTGTGTAGGGACCTGACACCGCCCCCCTCCCCCCCGTGTTGTGAGCATGAGGATGCGTCTGTAGATTTTGTGTGTCTGTGGGATCCACGTGAGTCTCAATGATTCCACGTAAGACTGTGAACGCCAAGGGGGTGATTGTGGGTTTTCATCGTGTATGCATTGTGTGCAATCTCCGCGTGGTGTGGGGGGAGCCCAGTGCGTCCCTGGGGGTCCCGGTGTGTCCGATCTGATGCTCCTGCAGGGCCCCTCCTGTTCCCCTTCCATTTGGGTGCACGAAGAAGACCCCGAGACTGGGCCAGTGCTTCAGGGCCAGAGAGGAGGAGGTGGGAGAGGCCTCCTGCCCCTCAACCTGTAAACACAATAAAATTGTCGCCAGCACCACAGCGGCCTGTGTCCTGCTCAGGCACTGTTGCATGGCTTGTCTTGGGAGCACAGATGGGGCAGTGGGGGCGGGGAGTGTCCCTGAGCCCTGGGAGAGCACGTTCTTTCCCACACTCTTTGTCCTGCACGGGTCTCCGGGCCAGTCCTGAGGGGCCCTGAGCAGGCAAGTGGAGAGGAGCTGAGCAGGGCCGCCCCGCCCCTGCCCAGCGGGAAAGCAGCCTCCAAGTCTGACAGGGCCAGAGGGACAGTCCCAGGCTGGTGAGGCTCAGAAGGGACCTCGTTCGCTCAGCTTAGATCTGGGGTGGTAATCTGGGGCCGGCCAGGTGGCAGCAGACCAGGATGGATCCGGATCAGGATGGAGATGGGGATGAGGATCTCACTGCTGAGCCTCTAGGCGCCCAGCCAGCACAGCACAGAAGCGCCTCGGGTCTTGGGGCTCACGTGAGCTGTCTAGGAGCCCCTGAGATGGGTGTGGGAGGCACAGATCCACGCAGAGGACCAGAGAGTCATCCCGACCACTGCTGGCACTTTCCAGGCCATTTCCTAGCTGACAGCCACTCTGAATTGTGTGACTGCCTCCTGCCACCTGCAGGTGAGAAGACCAGACGGGACACAACATGGGACCTCACAGAGGAGATGGCTGGAGACACCCTCCATGCCAGTGAGAAGTGGGAGGGGGGGTGGTCAGGGACTGGGAGGGGAATCAAGTGTGCATCTGGTGGGTTCAAGACTCTGGAGAGGTCAGTTAGAAGTCATGGGAAAAAGTTATGGACCTGACGGCCAGGGTGTGAGCATAGGAGAAGGATTTTAGGGGACAGTCCTGAGGGATGTTTTCAGGGGGTGGAGGTGAAGTTGTGGTTGGGGAGGGTGAGGGTCGGGGTGGGGGGGTTGTTGATTAGAGCGGGTGTGGAGGATGCCTGTGAAGATCCCAGAGGGGAAAGGCTCCTGCAAACCAGCCTTAGAGCCTCCAGTGAGTGTGCGTGCGGAGCCCTGCAGTGGGTGGGGCTGGGAGAGAGCCCAGTGTGTGCATGGGAGGGGGGCTCTCCAGGGGGGGAGGCTTGGGTGAGAGCCTGCGTGTGCCCTGGTGTCAGCGAGAAGGCGTCCTCGTGCCCTGGAGGGTGACTTGGAGTGGCACCCGGGGGTCATCGTACATCTGATGATCCTGCCTGCGTCCGGCCCACATAGCCCAGCCCCCTCCCACCCCCGGCACTAGGGCGCCCCGCACTGTGCCCCTGCTGCTCCAAAAGCATGAGGTTCTGTGCCTGCCCGTCTCTCTCCTGTCAACTCAGATTGCCTTTCCCCGGACGGCCTGGCCCAGGCTCCTGGGCTGGGCTGCTGGTGGTGGAAGTTGCTTGTGTGTTTGGTGGTATGTGGGGGTGGGGGTGGGGGTGCAGGGGAGGAAGGAGCCGTCCCCTCAGGTCAGGCCTGCAGACCTGGGCATGGTGGGGAGGTCAAGAGGCAGGAGGGTAGGGCCTTGGGCCAAGGCAGTCTGATGGAGGAGGCACATGTTATTTGGAAGGCCTGAGGGCTCTGTACAGGTCAACTGGGGATCAGGGGAGACAGTGGACGACCTGAAGGGCAGGGACACAGGACAATGAATTTGGAGGCACCCCGAAGTCAGCCTGGGGCCAGGGCTGGGGCGGGGATGGGGCCGGATCCGGTGCGGGGAGCCCCTCAAGAGGCCTTTGACAGAGGTGGGGGGACTTGTGAGGAGGACTCAGACTGAAAATTCACGGAGGAGAAGGGCGCTTGCGCACTGGCTCCAGCGCCTCCAGCGAGAGTGTGTGCGCATGCCCGGCTAGGGTGGGGGCTGGGCGCGTGTGGGGTGTGTGCATCCAGGAGGGGACACCTACGGGTGGGGTAGGTCCACCCGCGAGGCTCAGCCTGGGTCCAGGGTGTCAGCCAGAGGCGTCTGCGTGTCTGGAGGGTGACTTGGGGTTTGCAAGCTGTGCGTCTGCAGATGCATGTGTCCCCGGTCGTGTGCGCATGAGTGCCCATGTTCCCGGAGAGACCTGCAGGCCTGGGCATGTGCGTGTCTGAGTTTCCCTGCAGTGTGTGTCTGCGGACGTGTGTGTGACGTTATTTCCTGGTGTCCTCGGGGTTCATTTCAAAATATGTGTTTGTTTTTTTTTTATGTGTGTGTGTGTTTGTATCCCTGTCTGTTCTGAGTGTGTGGATGTATTTCTGAACGTGTGTGTTTGTCGATGTGCCCAGAATCTCTATTTTAAAAAGAGCGTTGTTTGGGTAATGGTAGGTTCTCCGTGTGGTCTGAGTGTGTGTGTGGAGTGCCTGAAGGGGTCTCTGTGTATAGGTTGGGAGGTGTGGAGGAATGGCTGGTGGGTTGTAACTGTGCCTTTTTTCCCCCAGCAAAAAGAAATTTTGTTCCCCACCCCCCCATATTTTGAGGTGTAATTGATGAATAAAAATTGTACATTTTAAAAGGTACGATGTTTTATATCGGTATATTTCTTTAAATGATAATCAATATCAAGTTAATTAGCACTTCCTTTATCTTAGCAGTTATGTTATTTTTTCGTGCTTTGAATGCTTTACAGTGTGAGCTGCCTCTCTTTCAGCCTGAGGATCATTTTATGACTGATGACTCTGCAGGGCTTAGCCCCTACCACCAGCCCACCCCATGATCAGGAATCCAGGCCCCTGTGTCTCTGCTGCTCTGAAGTATGAAGTTCTGTGATCCTCTGATCTTCCTTTCAACTGTCATATACCTTTTCCTGTAAGTCCTGGCTGAGACTCAGGGGCTGTAGTACATGCGGCAGAGGCACCAGGCAGAGAGCTGACATCTGAGGCCAGGTGAAGCCCCTACCCAGAGGAACAATGATGCAGGGTAGCTGTGATCCAGGAGAGGAGGTGGAGTGAGATGCTTCCTGACTCTCATCCACTAATAATGGTAAAATTGTAGCCAGTACACAAACTGTCTATAGTGGGGTCAGACATTATTTAATCACTTGTTATGTGTTGGGGTTCAGGATAACATACCCTGAAAATGACACCTTGGTGTATTGAACCTCAAGGAGTTTGAGAAAAACACCAGAAATAAGGTCACTCTGACATCCTCCACCTTCTTTCCTGAAACAGATTATAAAACTCTCATGTGAAAGTTTCCCTCCTTATACCAGGAGGAAAGGGACATCTTTATCTCTGAAGAAAAAGAGAATGAGAAGAATTCTAACAAAGAGGCCTTGCTACAGTTTCCTACAATCCCTCATACTCTTTAACCGGTCAGATTCCTCCAGGAGTGTCCACTCTTCATCAAACCTAGCATAAAATGCGTCTTTCTCATTTTCTCAGGAAGGCTCTCATGTCACAGAAAACTTACATTGAACTGGTGAACTTTTCTCCTGTTAATTGTCAGACCCAGCTGGGATCCTAAGAGGGTTGAGGAAAACTTTTTAATCATATGTAATCCTTACATTTAATAACTTAGTATCCTTCCTCCCACCCCCCACCCCACCCTCGCCCTCACAGAGGGGTAAACTGAAGCTCAGACAGTTTGCATAATTCTGGAATCATTGGTTTCCAGATAAAACACACAGGGGAACACTTCTGGGGGATCCCCCACATGGGGAATTTGTGTGTTCTGACTTTGTGGGTTTTACTCTGCCAGGATGTGGTTATGTGTATCTTATGTTTCCTTCTAGGAGTTTTATAGTTGTGATTTTACACTTAGGTCTGTGATCCATTTTGAGTTATTTTTTGTGAAGGAAATAAGGTCAGTGTCTAGGTTCATTTTTGTGTGTGTGTATGGATATCTGTTCCAGCACCGTTTGTGGAAAAGGCTGTCTTTTCTCTGTTGCTCTGCCTTTGCTCCTTTGTTAAAGATCAGATTTATGTGAGTCTGTGTCTGGGCTCCCTGTTCTGTTCCATTGATGGCTTGGTCTATTGTTTCATCAGTACACACTATCTTGATTACTTTAGCTTTAGAGTGTTGACCTTAAAAAATAAAACAGTTCATTTACCCTCTGAAAATGTCTTTCATAATTGGGAAGAGCAGAGAATAGCAGTTCGGGCCAAGCAACTGCTGCAAAAAGCATAGGCTAGTCCGACAGACAAAGGAGAGGAACTTCTTTTAATGGAGAAGGAGGAAGTTGGGAGGGGTTGTTCTGAATGAAAGTCCGTTGGATAAAAAGCAGGGGTTCAGGGTGGTGATGGTTTGTCAGTGGCTGAGTTGCAGGGGTGGTCAGTATCTTTTGGGAAATGCAGTGTCCATCTTTCCCTGTGGGGGCCTGGAATTGATGATTCTTCCCTGTGCCGAATTCTTCTCATGGAGTGTGTAATCCACAATTCTTGATTTAGAGTGAGAGCTCCCCCTTCTGGTCTGCTAACTTCATTTTAGTGAGGTTTCCCTTTATTAAATTTTCTCACAAGTAAGTCTTGAAGGTCCAGTAGTGTCAAGTGCTGAAGTCCTTAGACACTGTTTTTCTCTTTCAATATCGTATTGGCCATTCTGGGTCTTTTTGCCTCTCCTGTAAACTTGAGAGTCAGTTTCTTGATATCCACAGAATCAATGAGGGTTCCAAAATAATCCCAGACTCCTCAGTTCAGGGGTCCTTGGTTCCTCTGGGCCTGTGCTCCCATATCTGTGAGATGCAGCCTGGCCATTCTGGGCCTTTCTGGGCAAGGCGAGGCTCTGTCTCAGCCTTGGTTCATCCAGGGCTTCCTTCTGTCACCTGAGCTGAGCCCCTGGACAGACACGCTCACAAAGGGTAGTGGGGGTCTAAGATGCAAAAGTGTTGATGGAAGGCAACTTAGAAACCTTTCTCAAAATGACACATACATGGGGTGCCTGGCTGGCTGGCTCAGTCGGTGCAGCGTGCAACTCTTGATCTTGGGGTTGTGAGTCAAGCCCTATGTTGGGTGTAGAAATTACTTAAAAATAAAATCTTAGAAAAATGAGAGACATGTACATGTTTTGCTTCAGCAACCCCGTGTTAGGGAATTTATCTTACCTGTAGATTTACACACCAGCACAATTGTTGAAGGTCAAGAGTACGCCCTCAACACTAGTCGCAGGAGAAAGTACTGAAAACTCAACTGTGAGGAACTAGTTAAATAACTGAAGTCAAAACCATACAAGATCACCCAAACAGCTATTCAAAAACAGTGAGGGGCACCTGGGTGGCCCAGTCGGTTAAGTGTCCATCTGACTTCAGTTCAGATCATCATCTCGCAGTTCGTGAGTTTGAGCCCTGCGTCAGGCTCTGTGCTGACAGCTCGGAGCCTGGAGCCTGCTTCGGATTCTGTGTCTACCTCTCTCTGTCCCTCACCAGCTCGTGTTCTGTCTCTCTCTGTCTTGAAAATAAATAAACATTAAAAAATTAAAAACCAAAACCAGTGAGCAATCTCTCTTTGTACTGATATGAAAAGCTCTGCAAGACATACTGGTAAGTGAAAAGAAATAAGGGCACAGAACAATGGGTAAAGTGTGCCATCTTTTGTCTAAAAAAGGGAGGAAATGAGAGTATGAGTACTTACACAAACCTAAAAATATGTCTTATATTTATGAAAATGTATAATTATGTATAATAGTGAACCTATGTATTATAACAATATAGATTATATAGTTACATATTTCCATTACATATCATTTTACATATGTAAATAATATACAAGAAATATTTGTACTATATAATATTTAATTTTTATAAAAATATTTCATATTTTAAAATACATTCATTAATATTATTGATACATGCATATGTACAGGAATATATACTCTAGTACAGATATATGTATGATCACACATATAGATATATGTATGATCACATGTGCTTATATGCATGTGTGGAAGATATGTATATACACACACACACCATGCATAAAGAAATGTGGAAGGACACAAACTAATCGCAGTGGTTACCACATGTTTCATGGGCATAAAAAATTGGTGGGTGGTGTGATGAAGTTTTGGGGTGATGGTGGGGGGTTGGGAGCTGACAGCCAAGAAAGAATTCTTGAAGACGTCTTTGGTGCAAAAAGGTGGTTTTATTAACGCACTGGGACAGGACCCATGGGCAGGAAGAGCTGCACTGGGGTTGTGAGGGGTAACTCATTATATATCCTCAGGTTGGGAGGGGGTTAGGGATAGCGTTGTCTCTAAGGAATTTTGGAAGCAAGTTTCCAGGACCTTGAGGGGCTAGCTACTGTTAGGAAAACACCATTTATTATCCTTTAGTAAAACCGCAGTCATGGGACCCTTTGGATATATATCAGCGGCCATAATCTTGGAGTATGATCGCCCACATATATCTCAGGGGAGTTGAGACAAAGGAAGTTTCCAAAGGAATTTTTTTTATGTGAAAGTAGACTTACAGGATCCTGGGGCACCTGTGTGGCTTAGTTGGTTAGTAGGTCAACTCTTGATTTCAGCTCAGGTCATGATCTCCGTTCATGAGTTGGAACCCCGCATGGGGCTCTGTGCTGACAGTGCAGAGCCTGCTTGGGATTCTCTCCCTCTCTCCCTTCCCTCCTCTCTCTGCGTCTCAAAATGAATAAATTTTAAAAATAAAAAATAAAATAAAATAAATGAAATAAAATAAAATAAAATAAAATAAAATAAAATAAGTAGACTTACAGGATCCTGTGGGGTCGGGGTGGGGGTGTCAGGATAACGTTAAGCCAAGATTCTCTTTTGTCCCTAGCAAAGTGTCATCATCGAGGCAGCTGAGCTCCTAGAGGGAGGCTGCTGTGCCAGTTTCAAGGACTTGTCTATGGGCTGTAGGCAGTAAGGGAATTTAATTTTTCATTTGCCTTAGTTTTCCATATCACCACGGCAAGCACTTAAATCCCTTTCCCCTGTTCTTGGGCAGCCAGGAATGTCCAAGGAATATCACACATATCCCACTTTGGGGGGTGGGGGTGCTGCTGGCCTGTACTCTGCCCTCACCTTGCCCCACACTCCCTCATCATGGGGCACACACTGGGAGGGGAGGAAGACTTTTCACCTCATACTGTTGGTTTACCTAAAAATCTGCAAACCATATATTAACGAACCAAAAAGCCAAGGAAAGCACCTTAAGTACTCAGGCGACCCTGGTGCCACTTCCTTCTTCCCCTTCCCCCATCTCTGTCATGTGTGTCCTCGCGCGCCCCCCAGCGGAACCAGCGAAGAGCGGCCTGGATTTTGAGGTGCATCGCTCCGCAGGCCCCACAGAGCGCACGCGCAGACGCTGCAGGGCGCATGCGCCGCAGCGTAGGCGCCAAATCTGAGCGCGAGCTGTTCAGTCAGTCAGGCGAGGCTCCAGGCAGGCAAGGTGAGCGTGAGCGGGCGTCGGGGTCAGCGTGTGAGTGGTGCGCGGGCAGCCCGGGACGGGACAGGGAGGGGGACGTGATTGGAGGAGACGCGAGGGCGAGGAGCGGGCACCCGAGGGCGCGAGAAGCCCCGGGGCTGGTGGCGCAGGCCTCCCTGAGGTGCGACGCCACAGTGGGACTGAACCCGCGCCCAGCGCAGCTGTGCCTGGGGAGGAGGAAGTGGGGTGAGTGGAGCCTCCGTGTAGGGTGACGGGAAGTAGCCCTCGTGGGGAAGGGGCCTGGGTGGGACATGGGGTCTGAGGAGACCAGGGAGCTCAGGGACACCGCCGCACTGGCGTGGCCTCTCCTCTCTGCGCATTTGTGACCTCAGTTGTCTGGCCTCTGGTTACTGCCCTCCTAGCCCTCAGGCTAAAGTCCTCCCTCAGCCTGCCGGCCCCACCCCCATTCACAGACCCCGCCCCTCCAGACCTCGACACGCCCCTCCCGGCCCAGACCCCAGGACATGCCCCTCCAGCCCAGGGACCGCCCCAGCCACAGGTCCTTCCATGCTCGACCTCAGGCCCCACCCCCTGGCTGAAACCCCGCCCCCACTCAAGGCTCCACCCCAAACAACAGGGCACGCCCCTCTCGGGCCAGGCCCCGCCCATAGGCCTCAAGACACGCCCCTCCCGGCCCCCCCGGCCCTTTTCACCCCCCCACCACCCCACTCCTTCCCGGCCTCGATCCATGCCAGGCCCTAGCCCCCAACTCTGACTTTCCTCTCCGGGATCAGGGCCATGTCTCTCTGCTCTCAGACCCAGGGTGGGTCTGAAGACAGGGCATCTTCTCCCCCTCCCTCAGCTCTACGCTCCTCCCTCTCAGTGCTCCCCTCTACCTCAGTTCCACCAGTCCTGTCTGTCTCTCCTCCCTGCCCTGGTCATGCCCCTCTTTTCTCAGCCCGTGACTCCCCCGCCTCACATCTGCTCCTTCTCTTTATCTTGTCCCACTCCGTCCTCGGCTCTGCCCTGCTCCCTGCCTGCCTTGATTTACTCCCTTTCTCTTGCCTCGGTGCCTCTCTTCCATTCGTTCCCTTCAGTCCTTGCTTTCTCCTCCCACCAAGACCTCTGCCCACTCGGGATCTCTCCGGACACTCATCCCTGCTTCTCGGAAAGCTCTTCCCCACTCTGACATCAAGAGACTCTTTTTTTTTTTTTTTTTTTTTAAGTATTTTTAACATGTTAAGTAGGGACTTTTTTTAGGCCCCCCCCTTTTTAAAAAATATTTAACACCTTAGCTGCTTTTGTCACTACTTTTTAACATGATTTCCCTCATGTTTCCCGGAGTGCAATTATGAATTATTTAGAAAATAATGAAAATAAGAGGGGTGACGTCCCTAAATGTTGATGTATAACCCAAATTAACAGCTTTCAGTAGTCAAGAAGAAGGAAAATAAATTATACATTTTTTTCAAGAGGTTCCCAAACTCCCCCAAACAAATGAACAAACAAAAAATGATAAAACTCTAAAAAAGGAGTAAGAAAATAATGAAAATAAATAAAAATACATGAGAAAACAAAAATAATAGCCTTGGAACTAGCAGGTGGTACTTGGGGTGAAAAAGAGAAAATGGCAATAAAGAACAAACAATAGAAATTTAAAAACCTAGGAATAAAGCAGCATCACTGATTAGTAAAGGATAAAGTTGCATACTTAAGGGATTTAATATTCTGAGAATACTATGTGCAATCATGTATTAGTATACTTCAATTTCAAGCAAATGGATGGTTTTTCTGAAAAAGGATGTTTTTAAACTTGGGTTCAGGGGAGCCTGGGTGGCGCAGTCGGTTAAGCGTCCGACTTCGGCCAGGTTACGATCTCGGGGTCCTTGGGTTCGAGCCCCTCGTCGGGCTCTGGGCTGATGGCTCAGAGCCTGGAGCCTGGTTCCGATTCTGTGTCTCCCTCTCTCTCTGCCCCTCCCCCGTTCATGCTCTGTCTCTCTCTGTCCCAAAAATAAATTAAAAAAAAAAAAACGTTAAACTTGGGTCCAAAAAGTGGAAAGCCCAAATAGACCAACGGCCATGAAAAAGAACTGAAATAAGTTGTGAAACAATTGATTGACCTTAGAGAGCTTTCTGTGCAGATGATTATAGTGGTTTTAAGAGTTAAAACATAAAGGTTGAGTAAAAGAGTGTTGGGAAGAAATAGAAGGTGCCAAAACTATGAAGTAATTGGTTAGAATTTGGATGGTATGGATGTAGGAATAAGATAAGGCTGAAATCCAAAATATAAAAATTTAAGGGAAGGAGAGTTAAGAATTTATGAAGAATGGAGGGATGCTGAAGGTGCCCTCTGAGGAGGCAGGCCCATGAGCTTTCTTTCAGTACTTGAGACCTGGAGGCCTGGAGGCCTTGACCCTTCAAGGTCATAGTTTCCCTTTGTGGGCCAGGAGGAAGAATTGTTACACCCTACTCGCCTTGAACCTGGCTAGTGTAGGGAGGCAGGCTAGGCTGGTGTGATCCCACACTCATTTCTAGTAATCCTTTCTTAGGGTCCTTCCCTGGGCTGCACACCTGGAAGTTCAATTCAGGGTGGGATGTCACACATCCCAAGAAGGAAGGGGGACAGGGGCGCCTGGGTGGCTCAGTTCGTTAAGCATCTGATTCTTGGTTTCAGCTCAGGTTGTGATCTCCTGGTTCTTGGGTTCAAGCCCCCTGTTGGGCTCTTTGGGGACAGCAGGGAGCCTGCTTGGGATTCTCTCTCCCTGCCCTCCCCCCTGCTTATGCATGCGCACGCGCCCTCTCTGCCCCTCTCAAAATAAATAAATAAACATTTTTTTTTTTAAAGCAAGAAGGAGGATAGCGAATTTTTATTTGTAGTGGCAGGAAAATTTTTAGGAAAAAAAAAATACTTTTCATACTTTACTCCAGACTGGATTTTGACCAAAGAATTAAAATGAAATGTTTAATTGTCTCCTGTAAAACACTTACTATTGTCTGATTCTTTTCAATGAGAACATCCTGGAAGGTGTGTTGTGATAGCTCCTTGTGGTTTTGATTCCTGTTTCTCTGATGACTAATGCAGTTGAGCCCCATTTTGTGTCTGTTCGGCCATTTAGCTATCTTGCACGATACCTGCTTATACCTTTTAACTTTTTTTGCTCTTATTTGCCTTTTTCTAACTGATTTAATATTTTGCAAATGAATCCAGTTGTTTGTAGGGTATACATATCATAAGGCTGATTCCTGGGGCGCCTGGGTGGCTTCCTGGGGCGCCTGGGTGGCTCAGTCGGTTAAGCGTCTGGCTTCGGCTCAGGTCATGATCTCATGGTTTGTAAGTTCGAGCTCCATGTTGGGCTCTGTGCTGACAGCTCAGGGCCTGGAGCCTGCTTTGGATTTTGTGTCCCCCCCCCCCCCCCGCCCCTCCCATGCTCATGCTCTGTCTCTCTCATTCTCTCAATAATAAATAAATGTTTAAAAAAATTTAGAAAGGCTGTTTCCTTATTTTGTATAATACACAGTCATTTATTTTTGAAGTGAAGTTCTTCTGTGGCTCAAATTAATACAGTTCATTGTGTTTGAGGTTCAAGTCTCTTTTCCCTTCAGTGCCATTTCTGAGATATTTCTAGCCTGTGCCCATGAATTTTGTAGACCTGGGGAGGGGACTGAAGTAACATCATATCTGGAGATGTGCAAATTTCTGTAAATGTCTAGTCAGGCATTTGTGTGAAATGTGGTAACTCCTTTTGTTTCAAATCACCTGTACCCCACTGTCCAGTCCCAACTGTGCAGGCCATTTGTGAGTCTCTCTACATGATTTCTGCAGGTCCTGGGTTTCCGTATCCTGTTTTCATCCGCTACAATTCCACCCACCATCTTCCACACCAGTGTGTTCTGTAGCAGCCTGCCTTTTAGGGTATCTCCATCCTATGAAGGGCCAAGCTGTAAAGATGGTGCACGTGACAGACGTTTTGGCTATCTTGAAGAATCCCCAGCTCTTCCACCTACATGATCAAGAAGAGAATCCAGAAACCATCCCCATAAGAAGTCCAGGGGCTCTGAAAGCTTCTCATCAAACGTTTAGGCATTTTCAGTATCTTCCAGTGACTGGGCCTCACCCAGCTGTGAGCCAAATCCAGGAGCTCTGCCGGCAATGGCTGCAGCCCGAGACCCACACCAAGCAGCAGATGATGGAACGACTGGTGCTGGAACAGTTTCTGAGCACCCTACCGGAGGAGGTGCAGACCTGGGTGAGGTCAAAACAGCCTAAGAACAGCAAGGAGGCAGGAGCCCTGGTGGCCGGCTTGATCCAAGCATGTGGGGAGAAAGGTGAGAGAGGAAGGAAGCAACTGCCATTTCTACTTATTGAACATCCCCTGTGTGCATGGCATATAAAAGGAGATGAATAAAAACTTGTCAGGGGCGCCTGGGCAGCTCAGTCGGTTAAGTGTCTGACTCCTGGCTTCAGCTCAGGTCATGATCTCACAGTTCATGGGTTCAAGCCCCACATTGGACTCTGCACTAATGTTGTGGAGCCTGCTTGGGTTTCTCTCTCTCCCTCGCTCTCTCTCTGCCCCTCCCCTACTTGTGTGCGTACTCTCTAGCAAAATACATTTAAAAATTTGTCAAAAGAATAAGTGAATGAATTTTATAATCCAGTCTAATCTGCTTCATAGGAGATGGAAGAAATTTGGGGCTTGGCTTTTGCTTTTAATATTTACTATTTCTTGGGGTGCCTGGGTGGCTCAGGTGGTTAAGTGTTGGACTTCACCTCAGGTCATGATCTCGTGGTTTATGAGTTCGAGCCCCACGTCAGGCTCTGTGCTGACAGCTGGGAGCCTGGAGCCTGCTTCAGATTCTGTGTCTCCTTCTCTCTCTGTCCCTCTCCCACTTGTGCTCTGTCTCTCTCTATCAAAAATAAATAAATGTAAAAAAAGTTTTTAATATTTACTATTTCTCTGAGAGTATACCTTCTCTCCAGCTTTGTTGTCCCCTGCTTCATTTATTATCTAGCCTAAACTTTAGTACCAACACAAAACAAAACAATACACACAACCAGAAAAATGAGGGTATAAAATGTGAGATAAACAAGGCCTGGAAGTTTAACCTCTACCAAATGTGGGCTCTTGGAAACTCAAGTTACCAGATTGGGATTTTAATAATGAAAGAAGGGTATTTTAATAGTGAAAGAAAAAAGTCATTTATTCCTCATAGTCCTTTGAACAAAAATGATACTAACTAAAAACAAAGTATTGTTTAGGAGCATTATATAGAGAGAGGGGGAGAGAGAGATGGATAGGGGGAGAGATAGAGGCACGCAAAGGAACAAAAAATATGAATATAAGACTACAGTTACCTCTGGAGAAAAGGCTGGGTTGTGGACAGGAAAAAGCACACGAATAGGTGTAAATTATTGGGAATGTTCTAGATTGGGGGTTGGGTAGTGAATTCACAGGCATTAATTATACTTGTAAATGAATACATTTAAAATAAGTAGGGTCACGCGTGGTTTAGTACGGATATCGTGAATTAAGGATCGTTACTAACCCAATTCTGTGCATCTTCATCCCTTGAAAGAATTTGGAAGATGGTAGTAGTGAACACGTTGGATACTTCCAATGTACTACATCCTAGGTGTTTTATACATAACTAATTTATTTACTTCTCTTAATAGCTCTTGAAATAGTTATTACCTTATTTTGTACAGGAGACAGAGGCACAAAGAGGTTGCATAACTTGCCCACAATTGTACCCGGCAGTCAGGATTCCTATCCCCGCAGCTGGCTGCAGCATCTATACTCCAACCATGGTGTTATACTGCCTCCGGTGGGCATAGGGGATATTGCCCCAGAAGTCAAAAAGTTGGCCAAAGGGCCAGAGCAGAGCTATTAACAAATGGAGCCCGAATTCAGGGAAAAGGAAAGAAAGCTCCCTAGGATATGAGGAAGAAACAACAGATTGATGAAAGGTGCACTTGGGAAGAGACTACAGGCAGGGCAGGCCTTCAAGGTGCAGGTTTCTGTGGGGGAATGTGGTGGCCGTCTTCTAGATCAGTGAATGAAAAAGATGTAGGAAAAGCTTGAAGAGCTGCCACTTTAACATGCTTTGTGTGTGTGTTGTACATGTAATGCTTAATCCTTATAAGATCCCTTCCGAGCATAGGTATTATTATTTCCATCTTACAGTTGAGAAACTGAATAGTGAGGCTGGGAACCACTGGTAAAAAGGGAACTTGCACTTTATGTGGAAGGCAGTGGGGAGTCATTGAAGGGTTTAGAGCTGGGAAACGCCCAGAGCTCTTTTTTGGAACTTGCTATATTGAGAGGAGGAAAGATTTCTCTGGTTTTTCTCTTACAGGAAGTCCAGGACTGCTGCTGTCTTCCATGGCAGGGGCGGGGTTGATGTGGGGTGGCAAGCCACTCTCTGTGTCTGTGGGTGCTGCCAGACTGAACTCAGTTCCGTGGTCATTCCTTTCTCCCTTCAAGGTTTCCCTGCTCAGGACTTTGTCCTTGCCGAAAAGAGGAACACCAAAAAACAAAAGAAGGACACAGAGATGTCTGAAAACCCCTTATCTGCTGGACCCCAGGTGAGTCAGTCTTTCTTCTGACTTCATTCTCCAAATGGGGATCTCACCTTCCTGATTTCCAGACCTTCCCTTTCCAGTTAAACCACATTCTCACTTTCTGTAAGGCTTTATATAAGTATCACCTAAGTGAGCCTTTCCCTGGCTACCCTGTTTAAAATTTGTTCCTGACTCTATATCCTCTGCTTTATTTTTCTCTGTTGTTCTTAATCACCATCCCAGATACATTTGACATTTTCCCTCTTTTTCTATTTCTTGCATTGTTTTGTTTGTTTGTTTTCTTAGTATTCCAGTTTATGCCCAGTGTTGGCTTGTTCAAAACAACCCTCATGTGGTTTGCACTGTTATGCTCCTTTATATTTGAAACAAATGGCAGCTAATATAGGGACATAGTACTGTTGAGAGGTTTTATTTTTTTTCAAAAATACTCTCCTTAATGTTCATGTTAAATCATATTTTGAAGCCTAAATGATAATTAATGGAATTAATGAATTTATGAATTCATAAATAATGAAATTAATGAAATCAATACACTGCATTTCCTTTAGAACCAGAAAAAAGCCTCATGGGGGTTGGCGATTAGGAAGAAATAGTCTAAAAAGATTCCTTGAGGGGAGAGACAAGGAAAAAAAGTTTGAGAAACACTGCTCTAGAAGATCTGCTCCTGTGAGTGGCCCTCTGTCCCTGCAGTGTCCATCTAAGGAGCAGCTGTGCTCAGCTTCAGTGGGTGGTGCCATGTGAGAATGTGGGCTCAGGTCTCCGGTCTTCCGACTTCTGGTTTTAAAACTCCAGTTAATAATATTAAATCTACACTTTTTTTGGTGTTGGCAGTTAATATGAATTTTAAATATTTAAAATAATAAAAAAATCATAATAAAAGCCAGATAAACCCCTCTGTAGTTGCTGGGCAGCCAGTACATGACTTCTAGTTTAAATCAGTTGTTCATTGATCTGCATAATGTTTTCCTGAAAACACAAGAGATGTGTATTAATAAAGTGTGTATCATATTCTCATGTAGTCTTCTAGTATGCACTTTTTAACCTTAGGTTATCAAGATGGTTGTGTGTAACTGTGGTTAATTGGTTTGCGTTGCTGGAATATTATTCCATTCTGTGACTCTACCATTTCTTCTACTCTAAACGGACATATGGGTTGTTTCCAGGTTTTGGATGTTACAAACCGCACTATTAAGAATATCTGTCTCCAAATACACATGAACAAATATACCTAGGAATAGAATTTCTGGGTCCAGAGTAGTTTACCAATTTACATTTCCTTTAGCATCTAGCAAGAGGTCCCATGGGTCCACATACTAGGTAACATTTGGTATTGTCAGACTTACTAAGTTTGGTCAGTTGCATGGATCTAAATGGTACTTTGTTGTTTTTATTTGCACTTCTCTGTTAATATGATTGAATATCTATGAGCTCTTTGGGTTTTACAGATGAGTCACAGAGGCTTCAGTACCCACACTCACAAAGATGATAAGAACCAGAGCCAGGACTTAAACTTAAGTCTCTGATTCCTGAGGCTGAGGTATACTGCTCAGCTTCCAGTTACTCATATTCATTATTTGTTTATTAGGTGGCTTAAAAGGATCTTCTTCCTCCAATCCGAACTTGTAGTAGTTAGCAGCAGGAACTGTCTTAGAAATTTTCCCTCTTTCCTTGTACTTCAGGACAGAAGGGTACTTTACTAAGTCCCTACACCCTCTGGATTACAACACTTGGGTTAGAAGCTTTCTGCCGGTCTGAATGCTTTATGTTCAGTCCTCTCTCATCAGACTCCTCTCCCCGCTTAGGATAATCTCTGGATGTTGATCATTTAGAATTGTTTCTGGTATTTCAGGAGTTGGTGACTTTCCAGGATGTGGCTGTGGACTTCAGCCTGGAGGAACTGACCTACCTTAGTGCTGCTCAGAGGAATCTCTACCGGGAGGTGATGCTGGAGAATTACAGGAACCTGGTCTCCTTAGGTAAGGCCGTCTTCTCCATGGAACTTGGTTTCTGTCTGATAAGGCAGTGGTTCTCACCTCTTTCCTCTCCTCACGTCAGGAATGTCTGTAGCGGTGATTCACCACGTCTGAATCTCAACCCAGACCAGAGACAGTATTTTAATATCAAATTCAGTTACTCATCATAGAGGTAACATTGAGTACTTAATATGTGTTATCAGGCACTAGTCTAAGCACTGCACCTGTCCTAACTCCTTTATTCCTCATATTAGTTCCGCGAGGGGGAGATGTATTTCTTGTTATTTTTATTATTACTGCCACTTTACATATGAGGAAACTGTCTTGGGAAAGTTAAATTACTTGTCTAAAACCACACAGCTACTAAGTGGCTGACTGGGGTGTGACCCTAAGCGGTTCAGCCCCAGGATCTGGTCCCTGAAATTAAACGGCTGTACTGCCAGACAGGGGTTTGCTTCATCAGGTCTTGGTGCAGTAGAAGGCTCATGGTGATTTAAAAAAATTTTTTTTAATGTTTATTTGTTTTCGAGAGACAGAGAGAGATAGAGCATGAGCCAGGGAGGGGCACAGAGAGAGAGGGAGGCACAGAATCTGAAGCAGACTCCAGGCTCCGAGCCATCAGCCCAGAGCCTGACGCGGGGCTCGAACCCATGAACTGTGAGATCGTGACCTGAGCTGAAGTCAGACACTTTGACTGAGCCACCCAGGCGACCCACGTGGTGATGTTTTTTGAATGCGCAAAGGAATCGATGAAACTTTCAGGAGCTCCAAAGGCTTCTGCTGGACTTAAACTTTTAGAGTCAGAGATTCCCAGTCTCTCTTCACATCCAGAGGCAAGGTGGTTTGCCTTTCCTGACAGGCTACATGTTTTTGTTGCCAGTGCCAGGATCCTCATTTTGGTGGCTTTTTGGGGGGCCCTGAGGTCTCCTGAAACACACAATCAAAACCAAACAGCATTCCACTGGCAGCAAGCTGGTGCTCTGGTCCTTGTGAAGTCAGAGACCTGGGGGGTGGGGCAGGGGTTGGGGGGTGCCTTACCTCAAACCTGGCACAAGAGTGTGTAATGTGAACCGTGACTTTTATTGGTCACGAAGAAGGCAAAAAAGAGTGCCTTTTCCAATGTAACTCTTCTCTCAGTTACCATATCTGTGACTTAAAATAGAGGGAATAAATCAGTTTTACCTCTTCAGCCCTCATGCGGTGACCCAGAGGCATTTCTGTCTTGTGATGCTTTGACCTCTTGCGTCACTGAAGGTTTGGGGTTAGTTGAGATCTTACGTACCACCCAGGATGTTGTCTTCCTAAGTGTGGGGTGGGTATGGTGGGTTAGACCCAAGGGTATTTTGGGTAGTAAATCTTGTTGGTCTCCCATCTGAGTAAAGAGAGAGCAGACCTGAGGCCCTAAGCCTTAGACCGGCAGCACTCAGTAACCTTCATTTCTGGTGGAGCTATTGCTCTACTACCTTAAGGGTTTTTTTTTTGTTTGTTTTTTTTTGCAAATAACAGTGGTTTCTGTTTTTAACGTTGATATAAAGCTTCCATTTAAATTAAGTGTATTTAAGTTAAAAAAAAAAGAGGTGATCTAAAGAGAAGCATTAAGGGGCATCTGGGTGGCTCCATCAGTTAAGTGTCCGACTCGATTTCGGCTCAGGTCATGATCTCACAGATCATGAGATCAAGCGCCACATCAGGCTGTGTGCTGCTTGGGATTCTCTCTCCTTTCTCTACCCCTCCCCCTGTGCACTTGTGCACACATGCTCTCTTTCTCTCAAAATAAGTAAATAAATAAACAAACATTTTTTAAAAAGAAAGAAAAGTATTAAACACTAAACACTACTATAAATGGCACACAGATAGGGCCGAAATGGGAGGGTCAGTAATAAATTTGTCAGCGTCCCAGGTTGCGGTATAGGTAATGGATGAGGATTCCTGTTCTTGTGGATGTTATTAATGCCAGTGCAGTGAGACAGACAGTAAGCAAGGAAATAACGAGGTGGTGACTTCGTTCGTTTGGTCTGCTGTAATAGAACACCACAGAATGGCTGGCTTCTGAACAACAGATCTTTGTTTCTCACAGTCCTGGAGTCTGGAAGTTCAAGATCGGGGGGCCAGCACAGTCAGGTGAGGGCTCTCTTCTAGGTCACGGGCTTCTTGATGGCTCCTCACTTGGTGGAAAGGGCTAGGGAATCTCTCTGAAGCCTCTCTTTATAGGGTTACTAATCCCATCCATGGGGACTCCACCCTCATGACTGGAGTACCCCGCAAAGGCCCACCTCCTATCGCCACCACGCTGGGCATTAGGATTTCCACGTATGAATTTTACAGGGACAGGAACATCCAGACCATGGCAGGCGGTATGCAAAGGACTTAAGTTTGGGAAATACAGAAGTAGGGGAAAAGGAGCATTTCACGACCAAGGGAATGAAGGTATCACAGGAGGAAGAGAACCACATGTCGTTTACTTTTTGAGCAGCTATGACATCAGATCCCCCAGGCTGAAGCAGAGGGCCCAGCACACTGTCCTCGGGTTTTATTCTTTTTTTTTTTTTTTTTCAACGTTTATTTATTTTTGGGACAGAGAGAGACAGAGCATGAACGGGGGAGGGGCAGAGAGAGAGGGAGACACAGAATCGGAAACAGGCTCCAGGCTCTGGGCCATCAGCCCAGAGCCTGACGCGGGGCTCAAACTCCCGGACCGCGAGATCGTGACCTGGCTGAAGTCGGACGCTTAACCAACTGCGCCACCCAGGCGCCCCCTCAGGTTTTATTCTAAAGCAGAGTTTTTTAGCCGTGGCACAGCTGACATGTGGGCCAGATCGTTGCTTGCTGTGGAGGAATGTCCTGGCCATTTAAGATGTTTAGTGGCCTCCCTAGCCCCTGTACTAGATATCAATAGCCGTCCTTCCTCTCTGAACTTGTGACAGCCAAAAGTGCTCCAGACAATGCCACCTGTCCCTTGGGCCCTGATCAATCTTTAGAAATGGGCTTCATTTTTCTTTCTTGTGCATTTGCATCTTCCTTATTATCGCAGAGTCTTTAGAGCCTAGGCTGGGAATTGCTGTGGGTCAGGGAAGAATCCCCCAGTTATGAGTCTCCTTCTTCAACAGGGTACCAGTTCTCTAAACCCGACATTATCTCACAGCTGGAAGAGGAGGAGTCACATGTGATGGAGGCAGACAGCGATACAGAGATGCATCACGGTGAGTAGAGAGCAGAGAGCCCATGGAAACCGGAGTCATGGGAAGACAGGCTGGGGGCTGGGAGCTGTGGTCAGAGGGCATTCCTCAGGGTCCGCTCAGGCCAGGGAGGGGGCCGGTAGGCGCGCTTGACTCAGGGCTCTTGAGGCTTCACCCCCTGTGGGCACTTAGTACCTCCTTTCGTCTTCTCTTCTTGCTGACTGAGCTCTTCTCCTGCCTGGTTCCAGGGACGCCGTTTCCCTTCTCTCTAGTGTTCCAACCCCTGCACTTTTTCACGGCCTTGCCTCTGCAGCTAGGAGTCCCAGGTCTTTCCTTTTTAACTCAGACAAGAGAAAACCTTGGCATGACACCACTCTTCCTTCCACTTGCTTCTTATGTTCCCTCATGCCAGGTCTTCAGATTTGACACGCAGAGGCTCGCCTCCCCTTCCCTCCTTTACCCCCACAATCTCGTTTCCATCCCCCCACCTTTGCCAACACACACACACACACTCTGTCTTTCCCTCTCCCTCTCTCACACTGTGTTCTACCAACATCGTTATGACTTCAGGACAAGAACCTTCTAGACTTTACCTTTTCCAACTCTGTGGCTACAATATGATAACATTTGCCATCTTTATGAAATCCTTTCCTTCTCTGAGTTGGGTCAGACTTCTCTGAGTTGTGTATCAGCCAGGATCGTCGTTGTCCTACAGTGCCTCTCAATAGAAAACCACACCAACACTGTATAAGCTGGAGGGGGGATTATTAGCTTACAGTACCGCTCATGTGGACCTCAGGGATCATTGGAAGTGGGGGCTCAGTGATGTTATCAAAGGCCTACTTTCATTTCCTCTTGTCACTCTGCCAACAAATCCTAGATCTTCTTTCTTCTTTCCATGCAAGGAGAGAGAGAAAGAGAAAGACAGACAGAGAGAGACAGAGAAAGAAAGAGAAAGCAGGTGAGTCCAAGAAGCATTGTCATGAGTGAGGAAGCTTCAGTGTTCCATTTGGGTCCTGTCCCACCCCTGAACCAGTAGCTGTGCCCAGTCTAGTGCTGATCAGTGCAGCCCTCCCTGCCTTGTCCTGTATGGGCAGAGAAGTGAATGTCCCAATAAAATTCAAGGATCTACCGTGGGGACTCTTCTACCTGCCTCTGTTGCCTTCAGTGTCTTCTTTAGTCTGTTCATTCACTCTTTGACTCACTCGGTCATTCCACACATATTTACTGAGACTCTGTGGTGGGCCAGCCCTGTCCTAGGTTCTGTGGATACAGTAACAAATCCCTTCCCCCATGGAGCTTGCCTTCTAATGGGGGTGATGGTTGATACCCAGGCAAATAATAGAGTCTGAGTGTAAAGCAGACAGTGACAAATGGGAGGCTGCTGAAGCCAGGACCGTCAGGAAAGAACTCACTGAGGAATATTTGAACGAGACGGAGGGGGAGCCACATAGAAATCTTGAGGGAGAATGTTACAGGTAGGGGGAATAGCAAATTCAGAGGCCCCAAGGTTGGAATGAGCTTGGGTGTTCCAGAAACAGGAAGAAAAGCAATATGGTCTGAGTGAGGTGGAGGGGACAGGAGACAGACAGAGGTTTTGAGCCATGGAATGAGGTGTTATTATTGACACCATAGAATTGTGTTGTCTGATGTAGTGGCCACTAGACACATGTAGTTGAATTTACACCAATTAAAAGTACATAAATTTAAATTCACTCACACCAGCCGCATTTCAGGTGTTCATTACCAATGTGTGGCTAGTGGCTACATATCAGACGGCAAAAATATAGATGATTTACCTCATTTCAGGGCATTCCACTGGGCAGCACTGTTCTAGAAAGATCGCTCTGGTGATTCTGTGGAAAATGGGCTTTAGGAAGAGCAGCAGAGAAACCAGTTGGGAGTCTGCTCTTGCAGGCTAAAGCTCATGGAGGCCGGTGCTGGGATTGTAGAGGACAGGTTTGGGGGACTCTGTGAGGAGAGCTGGCAGAACAGCTATCTCAGTCCTCCATGTTTGAGTCAGCTCCTCAAAGACCATTTCCCGAAACATCTAATCCACTGTGATGGGTCTGGTTATCCCCATCCTGATGCGTGCCTGATCGTAGTCTGGCTCTGCTATCTCATCTGTCCTCTGCTCACACACCGTGATGTCTGCCAGGATGCCACCTTTGATTTCCTTGGCTTCAGTTTCTTTCCCACCCAGGGGGTTGCCTTTGTATAAAGCATAAAGTTTTGACTACTACTACTCTCAGAAGAAAATCCAAACTTTTAGCAAAACATTTAAATCCCTGTCAATCTGTGGGAGACCAGTTCTTTTTGTTCCCTTTCTTCGGTTTCTACAATGTGTCTCTGTGAGGAAAGAATAGAGGAAATTTTACATTTCTTTTAGATGGGGAAAAAAGACCTAAAACCAAAGATCTAACTCCAGAGCAAAGCCTGCCTGTGGAAAAGCCATCCTTGGGGGTGGGAATGGAGGATTTACAGGTAGGTAACTTCTTCAGTGTCCACGAAGGAGAGTCTTCTCCTGATGGTCCAACAGACTTGCACCAGGTCGACCAGGAGAAACTTTCAAGTTCTATAAAGATGAGTGAGCCCGAGACCCCTGCTCAGGAAAGAGGCCGTGACAGTGATGGTTTTGAAAGAAGCTCAGATCTCACTAAACAGTCAGAAGGTCCTCCAGGAAAGGACCCCCAGCAATGTGCTACTCCTGGAATTGTCACCAGCCCCCAGCCAGTGGTTGATGAGCCTTTGCTCCAAGAGAACAGAGACAACAGATGTGGATTTTGCGAAAGAACTTTTATCACCCAAAGAGCTCGTGAGAGACATGAGCAGTTGCATGCTGGGAAGAAGCCCTTTGAATGTAAACGATGTGGAGAAGCCTTCAACCTCATGCCACACCTCACCAGACGTCAGAGGACTCATTCCAGTGAGAAGTCTCGTGGATGCAGTAAAGGTGGAAAGTCTTTCACCCGGCACACAAACACCTGTGGCCGTGTAAGAATTCAGGGTCAGGAAGACTACTTCGAATGTTTCCACTGTGGCAGAGCCTTTATCCAGGATGTGCATCTTTTCCAACATCTCAAAGCCCATGAGGCAGCCAAAGCTCTTCCCCCTAGGTTGCCCTGCACTAAGACGTATTTCATTCGCTATCAGCGGAAACATGACTATGTTGGAGAGAGAGCCTGTCAGTGTTGTGACTGTGGCAAAGCCTTCAGCAGGACTTCACACCTCATTCAACACTATCGAATTCACGCCCAAGAGAGGCCTTACCAGTGTAAGCTGTGCGGGAAATGTTTCAGCCGACCCTCCTACCTCACTCAACATTATCAGCTCCATTCTCAAGAGAAAGCTGATGAATGCAATTCCCACTGAAAACCTCTAGTCGGAGAACATTCTCAATATCGTTGGCTTCATTCTGGAGAGAGACCCTCTGAATGTGAGAAGGCCTTCTGCCATCCCTCACAATTTCATCATGATGTGATTTTTAAAATGGCGAATAGTTGCAAGGGTATACAACAGTCTTTCTGCAAAAGAAGATTCAGCACATGTGTCAGTAGTCACACAGATGAAAATCCTTACAAAGAATATCTTTGTTGCATAGGAAAGAAGCTAATAGATTTTGCCTTTCTTTGGTGGTATTCGTGGAATGGAAAAACTTCGTTTTAAAAAAAATTTAAATCCAAGTTAGTTAACATATAGTGTAGTCTGGTTTTCAGGAATAGAATTTAGTGATTCGTCACTTACATATAACACCCAGTGCTCATCTCAACAAGTGCCCTCCTTAATGCTCATCACCCATTTAGCCCATCCCCTCACCCAACACCCCGCCAGCAACCCTCAGGTTGTTCTGTGTATTTAAGAGTCTCTTATGGTTTGCCTCCCTCTCTGTTTTCATCTTATTGGAAAAACCTTCATTTTGACACCGTGACAAAAAATTTGTGACTGGCAGTTGGGCTCCAGGCAGGCAATCTATTCCCAAGTTTTTCTAGAAGTGTTTACATACAGTAACTTCACCACGTGGGATGCGTCAACCCAGAGCATGGTTAAAAAAGATTTTCAAGCTGTGCTTATAGTGATTCAGCCACAAAGCTGATGTAATTGGTATTTACACAGTACATCATAATTTACAAAACATTGCCATGTATATTATTTTATTTGATCTTTTAAGGAATGCTGCAGTGTACCTAGTGAGCACATCTGTTGTGTTTTTATAGGTAAAGCAAACTTGAAAGTCCCAAGTTGTCAGTTGTGACCTAGGTTGTAAGGGATGAAGTAGGAACTAAACCCAGGTTCTGTGGGGTTTTTTTTGAGATTTCATGAGACATTTATTTCATATTTTGATGTTCAACGCAGGCTTTCTTTATTCCTGCCATATCCTCTCAGAAGAACAGGTACAGTAGGATACCAAGTTCAGCCACCTTCCTCTTGAGCAGTCCCGGCACTGTTTCATGTGAAATCAGAGGAAGACACTCACAGTATTAGAGGTTCAGAAAGCTTTCTTAGGGTGAAGTTTTGATAGCCATTTCTCTCAGGATTTAGGATTAGATGATGACTTTTTGAGACGCTAACTTGTGAAAGTATATTTTTGCTAAACACTTCCTTGTAATTGTTCTTATAGATCATAAAACCATTACTGATCAAGTAGAGTTTTTTGGTAGTTTCCTATAGTTGTCTAAGGGGTTGTGCTTTCTTATTTCCCTTCTTCTCCCTTTAAACAAATCTTGTTTGAGAGCTTTCTTGGGCTCTGGCACTGGTAGCATGCCGACTTCACCTAAAATCCTAATGCAATGCAGAACACACTTCCTTTTAAAGGTATGAGCCCTGAATTGCACTAAAAATCTCTTTAATACCATATTGCTATAATGATAAAGGCTCTCCATCACTGCCTTGCCTGCTGGTCAAATACAAAGACACATGGTAACCAGCTGGACCTGGAGTCCCAGAACCTGACTCCTTGCTTGGAGGGGGGGGTTGTTGCTGTTGTTACTCGCTGCCCAGCTTTTTCTCTTCCAGCCATTTTGAGGCTGGTTTACAATAGGCGGCTCCAAGGTCATGACATTAAAAACAAACAGGACTCATCAGAACCCGATGAGCCAAATGAGCGTTAGCTGCACACCCCCCCTTCTTCATTTCCAAAGTTCTTGATGAAACAGACCTCATGGGCTGGCCCTATTTTCTAATCACAGTCCCCTCTTCAACACACCATAAACTGATTAATGATCTTGTCACCACTACCATAGGGGAAACGATGTTGATGCATCTTGTTCGTCATGGTGATGGTAATTAGCCTTCATGCCTTGATTTAAAATGGCGTGCGCTGGGTTTTTCTATTGTAAAGTTGCTATTGATTTCCCTTTGTAGTTAATAAATTTCTTGCTGGAGAAACTTTGAGACCATGCAAGCACAGATCTTCCTCGACTTACAATGAGATTTTCTCCTGATAAAACCTGGCATACATTGAAAATATCGTAAGCCAAAAATTAATTTAATGTGCCTAATCTACATAGCTTAGCATAGCCCACCTTAAATGTGCTCAGAAAACTTATATTAGCCTACAGCTGGGCAAAATTATCTAATCCGAAGCCTATTTTATGATTAAGTGTTGAATATCTCATGTTGTTTACTGAATACCGTACTGAAAGTGAAAACCAGAATGGGTATGTGTATGTGCATGGGTACATAATGTTTGTGTGCTGGTGGTTTACTCTGGTTGCGAGGCTGACAGGGAGCTGGGGCTTGCTGTCACTGCACAGTATCATAAGTGAGTATTGTACCACATACGATTGCCTGGGGAAAGATCCAAATTCAAAATCTGAAGTATGGTTTCAAGCAAATGCATGTTGCTTTTGCACCATTGTAAAGTCAGACAGTCATAAGTTGAGCCATCATAAGTCGGGGGCCATCTGTATCCAGCTTCTCCTCAAACTTTAAGTCACTAAAGTTTAGCATCTAGCAAGCGGATCTTGCCTACAGCCATTGTTACTCTGTGCATTGTTACTCTACTGTCACTGCAATAGCAATGGTGAATTTTTATTTCTCTCCTTCCTTCTACACGTAGTAATTAGAATTCTCCTGTGAGGAAGAGTTGCCTTCCCTATTTATTTACTCAGTAATTTTTTTTATAGCAGTATGGATTCATGGATATTTACTTTATCTTATGGGTTGTAATTTAGTACTGTTGGTATTCATTTGTTCAGATTCTTTCAGCTTTGACTGTATGGCATTGGCCAGCTTCCAACCCTGTCATGTTGGCTCCTCGACCTTTTCAACAAGCTCCCATTCTTTTCTGAACACTTCCAACCTGTTATACCCTCCTTAATCTCTCTCCCTTCACTTCCAAGTAAACCCTGCTGTAACTTCTTGATGGCTTCTCTCTCCTGTCCTGTGAAATCTGCTTCTTTCCCCAAGGCTATCAGTTTATTCAGGCTCTTATCAATCTCAGTCATTTCACTTCTCCCTTCACCATTTTTGCAAAATCTGCATTATATCAGGATTGTGATTCTTTCAATTGTCTCATCCCTGTTTTTTGAAACTTTAATATACTACTTTAAAAGGAAAATATTAAGTCACCTCAAACAAAGGGTTTTACCCAGGCCATAATCAGATTTCCCTGGTTGTTGCTAAGATGTCTTTTTACAGTTGGCCTATTTGAATCAGATCCAAACACGGTCCACAAATTGCATTTGGTTGTCTGATCTCGTCTTAATCTACAGCAGTCTCCTCTTTTTAATTTTGCTTAAGTTTATTTTTTTTTAAGTTAAAAAAAATTTATATTATTATTATTTTTTAAAATTTATTTATTCTGAGAGAGGGAGAGAGCACATGGGCAGGGGAGGGAGACAGAATCCCAAGCAGTCTCCGCACTGACATTGCGTAGCCCAATGCAGAGCTTGAACTCATGAACCCGTGAGATCTTGACCTGAGCCAAGATCAAGAGCTGGATGCCCAACTGGCTGAGCCACCCAGGCACCCCTCCTCTTATGTTTTAATGCTTTATGTGATCCTTGGGATAGAGATATACCTTCCTCCCCTCCCCACCCAATTCCTAATATATCTGATAGCTTTGGTACTACTGTTATATTCTGGTTTAATTTTAATTTTAATTTAAGTTTACTTATTTATTTTTGAGACAGAGAGAGACAGCAACCATGGAAGGGGCAGAGAGAGAAGGAAAGAAAGAGAATCCCAAGCAGGCTTTGCACCGTCAGCATGGAGCCTGATGTGGGGTTCAAACTCACAAATTGTGATGCTTAACTGACTTGAGCCACCCAGGCACACCTGGTTTAATTTTTAATTTGGAAGCACTTTTATTTTAAAACATTTTTATTTTAAATTGTAGTAAATTTTTTTTAAAGTAATCTCTATAGGAGCACCTGGGTGGTTCACTCGGTTGAGTGTCTGATTTCAGCTCAGGGCATGATCTCACAGTCTGCGAGTTCAAGCCCTGCGTCGGGCTCTGTGCTGACAGCTCAGGGCCTGGAGCCTGCTTCCGATTCTGTGTCTCCCTCTTTTTCTGCCCTTCCCCTGCTTGCATTCTGTCTCTCTGTGAAAAATGGATAAACATTAAAAAAAATTTTTTTAAGTAATCTCTACAGCTCCAGTGTGGGGCTTGAACTAACAGCCCTGAGATCAAGAGTTGGATACTGCCATCTCAAACATTTTTTAAGTGTGCAGTTCAGTAGTGTTAATTACGGTCACATTATGTTCAACAGATCCCCAGGACTTTATCATCTTGCAAAACTAAAACTCTATGCCCATTAAGCAGTAACTCCCCATTTCTCCCTTTTCCCAGCCCCAGGGGCCATCATTCTAGCACTGTTTTTCTGTTAAAGCTTTGTGTGATTATGCAAATAATACTGGAAGAAACTGCCTGTTATCCTGTGGGATATCCCCCCTTCTGAATGTGTCTGCTTCCCGTGGTTTCCTTAAGCTCCTTCCTCTCTAAGTTAGCTCTAAGTATCCGAGACTTAGATTCATCTTCAACTTCTTTGGCTAGAATACATCATGGTGGGGGGTGGTTTGTACGCTGTATTATATTCTGTCAGGAGGCACACGGTGTTGGCTTTTCCCAAAGGCCTAGCCTTTTCAAGTCATTCTCCAGGCCACTGCACCAGTCACAGTGAGGCTTCAAAGCGTTCACCACCTCTGGGTTATACAGAGGCCAGCTGTTTAGTTCCTTCTTCATGACCTCTTCTAGATTTTCTCTGCATTCCTCCTTCATCACTGCAGCCTAGTCTTTAGACCCTTGAATTAAGAGGTAGTGGAGACTCTTGAGGGCCATTTGTTGAGAACCCTGGGCCAGGGCTTCATGCTTCTTGAGGAGCCTTCACTAGAGAAAGTCAGGGAGCACAGCTTGACTAAGTCTGTTCTGATGCTTTTTTTCGTACCCACACTGGCAGCGGTGACAGCATGGCATCGCTCACCCTGCCTGTCACCCCTGAACTATTTGGAACACACAGAAGATGTACAAGCCACAGCTTCCATATTTTACAAACTCGAGCTCACCGAGATGGTGCGTATCTCAGCCTGTTATTTTGGCTTTCAGCTCGCTGCTGTCCTTGTGGGCTTCCGAGGATAATGCTTTCCTGCTTCCCTGCTTTTCCCATGCAGTTCCTGACATCTGACAGGGCACTGCTCTTTTATTTGGGCTAATTTTTTAAATTTTGAAACACTCATGTTTTAAGCATTTTTTGTGATTATGCACGTAATGCATATTCCTTGAAGATTATAAAAATTTTTTAATGTTTTTATTTATTTTTGAGACAGAGATACAGAGCATAAGCAGGGGAGGGGCAGAGAGAGAGGGAGACACAGAATCGGAAGCAGGCTCCAGGCTCTGAGCTGTCAGCACAGAGCCCGATGCAGGGCTCGAACTCACAGACTGTGAGGTCATGACCTGAGCTGAAATCAGACGCTTAACTGACTGAGCCACCCAGGCGCCCTTACTCCTTGAAGATTATAAAATAACATGTTTTTCTTTGAATACCTGTATCTCTCTCTCCCAGATATACTTGCTGCTAAAAGGGATCGAAAATTGTCCAGATATTTTTTCCTATGCATAGATCTATATAGGTTTTTACGTTAAAATATTTTTATGAAGTAGAATCATATCAGCGCTGTTTTGAAGGTTGTAATCTTTATTCTAATATACCATGAACATCTTCCCGTATCCATAAGTATGCTCCTAACTTTTGTTTTTTAGGACTGCCTCGTACTTGGTTACGTAGATGTATCCTGATTTACTTCACTAGCCTTCTAAGGTTGTAAACTGGGGTTGCTTGTAATCTGTCTCTGTGTGCACATTACTGCTATAGTTACACTTCCCTGCTATCTCTTGGACCTTAGCATATCCCTTATCAGTCTGCTCTATTGTCTTTGCATATAGTCATATTTCCTAAGAGGGAGTTCCCAGCAGAGGAATTTTTGGGCCAAAAGGTATGTGTATCTTGAAGGTTTTAGAAACATTCCTGGCCTCATCCCAGCAAGGTCTGAAAGTTGTGATTTTTTTCTCTAGGGAACTACTCTCTTCCACACCCCTTTTCTCCTTGAAGAATTTTCACTATGAACCCATCTAATAATAGGAGTGAGGTCAGAGCTGGAAAGAGTCACAGGCAAAGTAGCTTGACCAGGGGAGGGGCAGAGAGAATCCCAGGCAGGCTCCATGCTGTCTATGCAGAGCCTGAGTGGGCTTGATCCCACGAACCATGAGATCATGACCTGAGCTGAAATCAAGAGCCGGACACAACCGACTGAGCCACCCAGGCACCTCTTGACATAGTTTTTTTTTTTTTTTTTAAGTTATTTATTTAAGTTATCTCTACACCCAATATTTGGCTCTAACTCACAACCCGAGATCAAGAATCATATGCTCCTCCAACTATGCCAGCCAGGTGCCCCTTAACATAGTTTTATTAGGTTTACTTTCCTCATTAAACAAATAATATGAAGCACATTAAAGAAAATGTTGGAAAACAAGGCTAATCAATTTCCTGAGTCCCAGAATCTCAACAAGTACAAGCCCAGGAATGTAGTCCTGTTCACAGGTAGAAGAGCTCTTAGCAGAGGAGAGAGTGTGGGCTTTGGAGCCAGGCTGACCCACACCAAATCTTGCCCCTTCTTGGAAGCTGACTGATTAAACCTTGTTTCCTTAGGAAATGGGGTAACAGTGCTTCCCCCTGGAACTGTCCAAAGGCCTGGGGCTCATCTGTGTAAAAGAGCCCAATGGTGTCTGGTGAATAGTAGATACTCAGCTACCAGTAGCTGCTGTTACATAATGCTTTGTTTTCATGTAGTTTTCACTTACTTTTTAAGGTTTTCTTAGTGACAGCAAACTACAGAATCGTAAACCAGATTTAAACATTGAAACACATTTTATCGTTTAGTAAAACGATTCTCTATTCAAAGAAGTTTATCTTTGGGTGAAGGTTTCTCAGAACATGTTGCAAATCTGAAGTTCTCATTTCATAATCACATTTTCAAAAAATGGCTAATTATATAAAGGTTGATTCAGAGAACATAAAGCATTGTATTTATAGTTTTCTTAGATTTCAAAGAAGTGATATTACTAGATGAGATGTGACGAACATTTCTGTGGCTCTGGGGAAAGATCCTGATGAATTTGTGTCTGGAGGGGCAATGCCATTTGTAGCAGAGGGAGGCCAGGAGGTCCTTGGGTGGGAAATAAGTGACAAGCGTCCTCCCTCCTGAGTCACTGACAGGTGCTGCTTATCACTTATGCTCTGTGTCCACTGCACTGGGAGAATCTTTCCCTCCAGGCAGACAAGGCCAACTGAGCAAAGTTTGTATGTGCAAAGGACTGTCTTTGCCGCACTGGTGTAAATAAGCATTTGAACAGCTTTCCCAGTAGCTGGTGGATAACTCATTTAAAACACACCAACAAAAAAGTCTGCCTATTTGATAAGCCAAAGTAGTGAGTCTTTGCTTACTAATGAATTTTTCCCCGTATGTTTTTTTTTTAAATTTCTTTGTGAACAGTTGAGGCTCTGTACCTACTTAGCTGTTGGGTCTTCATGCATTTTCTTATTGATTTGCCTGAACTCACTTTTCTTTTTTTGAAGTGTGCACTTCTGAAGGGTTAATGTTTTCCATTTTAAAGTAATACTTGGCTCATTAAAGACAATTTGTATTTTGGGGTACCTGGGTGGGCCCTGTTGGTAGAACGTCTGATTCTGGCTCAGGTCGTATCTCATGGTTCCTGAGTTCAAGCCCCGCACTGGGCTTGCTGCTGTCAGCGCAGAGCCTGCTTTGGATCCTCTGTCCCTCTCTCGCTGCCTCTCCCCTGCTTGCTCTCTCTCTCAAAAATAAATAAACATTTAAAAAAAAACAATTTGTATTTCTTAGAAAGGTAGAGTTCTCCTCCCTCTGCGCAGCCCCCGCCAAGCACCATGAACACCTCTTTCTTATAATTTAAAAATGATAACTAGATTCATGAAAATGGTTGCCCCTGGAGAGCAGTGGGGAAAGGTCTGGTTTTCACAGTACCTTTGCCGTTTCTACCCGTGTGACTGTATTACCTATTGTAAGGTATTTAAAGTTTTCATAGAGCTGTGCTCACTCCATGCATGCAATAGTGGATCTTATTTCCATCCAGTCCTACACCCACACCCTGCTCTTTCACCCCCTTGTCTGTTATCACCTCATTAATAGCCACACCAGAGCTTTCTATGTGGGGCCTTCCCTGTGTTGTCTGCATGTTTGACTTAGTTCTGATTTTTCATAATTGCAAATGATACCGTAATGAGCATTTTGGTGCTTGAAATGTTTTCCCAAACTTAGGATTCTTTCCTTCAGATAGGTTTTGCCAAAGGGGGATCACTGGGTCAGGAGGGCTATGATCGTTTAAAGGTTCTTGATGCATCCAAGCTCCTTTGAAAACATTACACCAGTTTGTGCTGCTGCCTGTAATGTGTTTGTCCCACACATCCTTGTTGGCATTATGTATTAACAGCATTTTTCACTTTGCTAATTTAATAGGGGAAAGGGCATCCAATTTTTATTGCATTTATTTCATTTTTTTTAATGTTTATTTATTTTTGAGAGACAGAGACCGCATGAGCAGGGGAGGAGCAGAGAGAGAGGGACAGACAAAATCCAAAGCAGGCCCCAGGCTCTGAGCTGTCAGCACAGAGCCCAACGTGGGACTTGAACCCACAGACCAGATCATGACCTGAGCTGAAGTCAGACACTCAAGCAACTGAGCTACCTGGGCACCCCTCATAATTTTATTTTATTTTAATGTTTATTTACTTATTTTGAGAGAGAAAGTTTATTCGAGCAGGGGAGAAGCAGAGAGGGAAAGAGAGAGAATCCCAAGCAGGCTCCATGCTGGCAGCGCAGAGCCCAGTGTGGCGCTCGAACTCATGAACTGAGATCATGACCTGAGCCAAAATTAAGAGTTGCCCACTTAACCGACTGAGCCACCCAGGCACCCCTCACTTTAAGTCTCCTTTAACTACTCTTGAATTCCCTTTGGTATATTGCATGAAGAGAAGATCAAAATTACCCATTGTAAATTGCCTCAACATCAGTTATCAGTAAATGATTCATAGTCATATTGTTGTATAGTGCGGAATCTAGTATCTGGACCATCTACTTTGTTTCATTTGCTTGTTGCCCTATTGTATCTTAGATCTGTACTCTTCTTTATAGCCTTATAGTTGAGTTTTCTATTACTGTGCCTTAAAGTGTATTTATATGTATTTTATATGAAAAATATATAATTGTTATTCTTCCAGATGAACACTTATGTTTATCAATTAAAAACAGCCTTTTGGTGACTAGTAAACTTATAAATAAATCAGAAAGAATTAACATTGTTTCATGTCCTTTCATGTATTCAAACTCATGTATTGATGAGGGTTTTATACTTTTCTTCTCATCAGGTCACAGGTTTTCCTCAGCCATTCCTATAATACTGTTGCAGTTGTGGGTTTCCTTGTGTAGGGTTTTTCTTTTTTCTGTTATAGTTCTCATATAAAAAAGGAAAGCCAGCATCCCAGGAATGGGGTCACTTTGGTGTTGCCCCCATTGCATGCCTTCAAGCCAACCAAACCCTAGACTTCCAGAAGCAGTTGGGGGCCAGAGATGCTCTTGATAAGAGCCGGGAACTCTCTCCCCCAGGAAATTCAGAGATGCCTAGCAGTAAGGGTAGGTGTGTGTGCGTGTTTGCGCCCACACAGAGACTTACGAATGCCACCTCAGTGGGGCCAACTGTGCCCCCACCTCGGCTTCGAATCTCTCCTCCCCCTGACGCTTGCAGTTGGGAAGCTCTGAGTTCAGTGCTGGCGCCCAGGCCATAATTAGGTCTCCTACAGGTGGGATCTTGGAGGAGGAAGGAAGTACAGGACCCACTGCCTGGCACCTCACCCACTTCAGCCTCTCAGGTAAAAAGATAGGCTTGGAATAAAGAGAAGAAGCAACCTGAGCAGCAAAGAACCTCCATGAGGCGCACGTAAGGGAGCCAGGGGGCAGGATGGGCAATGTCATGAGGAGGAAGGGGGATAACCCTAAACAAAGAACCTCCTGTTACAGAATCTTTTGATTTCTCAAGAAATCAAAATTGAGCTGGAATGCTCAGTTTGTATGTGACATCTCCCAATATTTTAATGGGGACAGCTAATTTAAAAAAAACCCACTCAGGAACAGAGAACATTTGCAGGCCATGTCTGCTCCGTAGGCCCCATTTTGGGGCATCTGACTCACTAGGGGCCAGATCCTCTGCTGGTTTCTAACCCTCATGCCTTGACCAGGTAGGGACACAGAGTTGAATAGGTTGGAAGAGGCAGTCACTTGCTCAAGAGGGCCAGCTAGAAACTGGTGGTGTCATAACTAAGTCAAAGTCAGGCCGTGTGACTCCCAAGCCGTGCTGTTACCGAGCTGATGGGTTCGAGGCAGTGCTTCTCAATGTGTGGTCCCTGGACCAGCAGTACCCCGTTACCTGGTATAGCAGACAAGTGATGGCCCCCAAAGAGACCAGTTCCTAATCCCTGGAACCTGTAAATGTTACCTTATTTGGAAAAGGTGGCTTTTCAGATCTGATTAAGGATTTTGAGATGGAAGGATTACCTGGGTGGGCCTTAGATGTCATTAATATATCCTGATGAGGCAGAATGAGATTTCACACACACACATGCACACACGTGCACACAAGATTTGAAGACTGGAATGATTCAGCCACAAGCCAAGGAACACCAGAAGCTGAGGAGGCAACAGAGGATCATCACTGAAAGCCTCCAGATTATATCCTTGCTGACATCTTGATTTGGACCCAGCGATACTGATTTTGGGTTTCTGACCTCCAGAACTCTGTGAGAAGAAATTTCTGTTGTTTTAAGTCACCAAGTTTGTGGCCATTTTTGAAAGCAGTCACAGGAAACCAGTACGCTTAGGAACATGTTAGGAGCGAATATTCTGAGGCTCCATCCCAGATCTACGGAATCAGAAATTCTGGGAGCGGAGCCCAGCACACTGTCTTTTAACAAGCCCTCCAGGAGATTCTGTCAGAACTTAAAGTTTCGAAAACAAAGGCTGAAGCCAAGGGTTGAAAAAACAGGGACCAGGAATTTTGTGCGAACATGTTAATGGGGCCTGTGGCAGATCAGGAGGTGATCTTGGCCTAAAGGCATTCGTGCATTTGTGTGACGTGCTTGGCCCCCACAGGCATATGGGCTTTCAAGTTGACCCCGAAGACCAGTATTTCTCAAACTTTAGTGCACAATGCGGAGAAAGGTAATAAGCAAAACAAGGTGGTGCGTGCTACAAGGAAAAAGAAAACAAGGTAAGAAGGCAGAGGGAGTGCCAGTTGGGAGGGCTAGTTTTAGACCAGGTGGTCTGAAGAAAGCTTTCTGAAGAGGTGGACTTATGAGAAATCAGCCATGGAACACTGGGGAAGAGAGGGTTCTGGGCAGAGGGAACAGCATGAGCAAAGGGCTCGAGGTCAGGAAATAGCTTAAATGCTGGAGAAGGAGATGGGGGAGCAGTGTTGTTACAACTTGCTAGAGGAAATACATGTGTTCTGTGAGAGGACTTCTGGAAGCCTGTGCCTGGTTCTCTGTGGACTTCACCCCATGCACCTTCTCCCTTTGCTGGTCTTACTTTGTATCCCTTTGCTATGGTAACTCTTAGCCACGAGTATGATTATGTGCTGAGTTGAGTCCTCTTACTGAGTCACCAAACCGGGGCGGGGGTGGTCTTGGGAACCCCGAGGCATTTCCCCAAGACTAATATGTGATACGATGAACGAGCTCTGAAGTTTCGTGTGGGTGGTCTTAGTAAGAACTGCTGGAAGTTAGTTGCCACAGAGGTGTCTCCTCACCCTCACTGTACGTGCAGGGTTTCTCTCTGGTATGGGTCCTCTGATGTACTTTAAGGGGTGAAACATGGCTAAAGGCTCTCAGACACTCCTTACACTCTTGGGTGTCTTGATGCTGTGGGTGTGCTGGTGCTTGGTCAGGGAGGAGCAGTACTGAAGGTGTCCCCGCACTGCTCATGTGTAGGGGCTCTCCCTCCAATGTCCCCGCACTGCTCACACATGTAGGGGTTCTCCCCAGTGTGAGTTCTCTGGCGGAGGCTGAGGGAGTTGCTGTAGCTGAAAGTCTTTTCACAGTTACTGCATTTGTAGGTTTTCCTACAAATGGGTTTTCTGGTGCTTAGTGAGGAAGGACCTTTACCAGAAGGGGTTCCCACAGTCAGGGTACTTGTAGGGGTTCTCGCCTGTATGAGTTCTCTGATGGAGATTAAGGGATGAGGCCCAGCTAAAGGCCTTTCCACATTCACTGCATCTGTAAGGTCTCTCCCAGTGTGGATCCTCTGTGTTGGCTGGAGAGTGCCTGGTCACTAAAGACCTCCCCACACTCATTACAGTGATAGGGTTTCTCGCCAGCGTGAACTCTCTGATGGTGAGTAAGGCCTGCCCTCTGGCTGCATGCATGGGGTCTCTGCTCAGTGTGGATCTTCTGTGTTATGTGAGGAAGGGCTTGGAGCTGAAGGCTCTCCCACATTCAGGACATCCACGGCCTTTCTTCTCTGTGAAGATGCTGAGAGATGTCACCAGGACCAGCCTCTTGGGGAGGCTGTCCTCTCTGCAGGTCTTTATGAAGTTCAGGTCCCCACGTCCTTTGTTTTGGGGACTTTCCAGGGACGTTCTTCTTTGAAGGTGTCCCTGTTGTCAGGCCCGGTGTCCCGGTCTGAAAGACAGTTTTCAAAACTGCAAACGCCTGTGAGACGTGAGACAAGACACTGAAACCAAGGTGGCTGCTCCATTACCAGTTGTGATGGTTAGTCTTACTTGTCAGTCCCGAGTGATTTCAGTCAAATATGAATCCGAGTGTTGCTAGGAAGCTAGTTTATAGATGTAGCTAGCACTTACAATCACTTTAGGTAGAGGAAATCATCCATGATAATGTCAGTGGGCCTCATCCAATCAGTTGAAGACCTTAAGAGTAAAAGCTGAGGCTTCTTCGAGAGGAAATTCTGCTTGAAGACTGCAGCATCAGCCCCTGCCTGAGTTTCCAGCCTGCTGGGCAGCCCCAGAAATGCATGAGACATTTCGTAAAATAAATCACTCCACACACACAGCTTATTGGTTCTGTGTCTTTGGAGAACTCTGAGGCAGCGGCTCTCCGGTGAGGCTGGACGTCAGGGTCCAGGCTGGGAACAGGGGAAGCGTGCACAGATTATAATATGGTAAAGCAGGGCTGACCCACAGAGGAACGGAACGTGTCGTCCGGGAAAAGGAGGACTTGGAAAGGGCGGGCCAGGATCTGGGGGTCTCAGGAGTCCGCGTGGGCTGCAGTGAGCCCACGCTACCTCGCAGCCGGGTCTCAGCGGTGCTGGATCACATGAACACGCGGTTTCAGGCAGCTGCTGTTCTTTGCGGAGTCACATTTCCAACTCTGGCACTGCTAGCATCTTGGGTCACGTAGTTCTCTGTGTGGGGACCGTCCTGGGCATCGTAGGATGTGAAGCATCATCCCCGGCCACTTCCACGAGGCGCCGACGGCACCCTCTCAGCTGTGACAACCAAAACTATCTTCAGACACCGCTACACTCCACCTCAGGGCAGAACTTCTCCCGGTTCGACCACTGCTGTAGTGGGCTGTGACGTGAGGTTTTAAAAAATGAAACAGAATGGAACAACAGCCTGTCGTGTATAATAAGGGTAAGTATCATTTTGTGAAATTTTCATTTCAGTCGTATCAGATGCGGACATAGTATGTGCAGTGAGCTGGGGAGTAAAATGCACCTTTCATCAGGGTGTGGTAGAAACAAGTTTGAGGAACTGACACAGGGGCCGTCAGCCCTACCACAGGGACAAAGAGAGCCAGAGACGGAAACCGGGCCTTAGACCGAGCTGAGATGTCCACAGTGTGTTCTCTGCGGGCACCCCTCAAGGGGACTCTGACGATTGGGCCCTTGTTGGCCCTGCCAGCCCCATCTAGCCTGTCCTCTTCCCTTCCCCCACACACCGGCACACAAGTGCTCAGCAGGTGTCGGCTACCAGTACTGGGTAACCCAAGTGCGGCCAATTACAAAGCCCGATCTCTTGGCCTCAGCCATTGGCTTCAGAAAGAAAACAGGGGTGCCTGGGTGGCTCAGTCAGTTAAGCCTCCGACTGTTGGTTGCAGCTCAGGTCACGATCTCACGGTTCATGAGATCGAGCCCCGTGTCAGGCTCTGTGCTGACAGTGTGGAGCCTGCTTGGGATTCTCTCTTCCCCTGGCTCTCTCTGCCCCTCCCAGCTCGTACTCTTTCAAAATAAACAAATAAACATTTAAAAGAGAGAGAGAAAACAGACATGGTCTGATGGCACTCAAGTCTGCAGCTTCTGCTAGAACTTCTGGGAAAGAGAGGCGCCCACCCTGCTGGGACCACCGAGCGTCATTAAAGCCTACTGCTGCCAGAAGTGGAAGGGGCCAGCCTGGTAGTGGAGCTAAGAGAGGAGAAAACATAACTGAGAAACAGACAGTGGGAGCCTATGGAGGACCAAGAAAACTAGGACCAGAAAGTAACACTTGAGCTCCTAGATCCAGCCATCCCAGAAGCCTCAGTCACCCTTAGCTTTTCCATTATGTTCATCCAGAGAGGTGGGCACTTCAGGAGAAACAGGGTGGAAAGACCATGAACAGAGGCACTGAGTGGCTGAACCCCATCCCAACGTAGTGCTGACATTGCCGATGCCCCTTGGCTTCTATGCGGTGAGGTGGGGTCTGAGGTCACTGAAAAATCACTGCCCTTACCCAGTGAGACCAGGTTCCTGTAGTTCTCCAGCATGATGTCCCAGTACAGGGCCTCTGGCCAGGACTCAGCTGCCCCCGCCCCTCCTGCGAGAAGTCTACCACCGCATCCTGGAGAGCAATCAGCTCCTGGAATGACTAGCCCTTCACATGGTCACAGGGAAAGGGAGTCTGGGGTTGGGAGGGGAGTCAAAAGAGAAAAGTTCAGGACTCCTCACAGCATGGCTGAGGCTGCACGTGGCGGTCCAAGAGCCAGAAGAGCTCACAGACTCGTGGAACCTGGCCCTCCTATGGGGCTCTACAGGAAACTGCAATGCACTCGGTGTGACAAAGATTTACTGGGGTCGACTTACACCAGGCACCGTTCTAGGCACCAGGGATACAGACCGAAACCCTGCCCTTGCGAATCCCACATGCTAGTCAGGCTAGACAACAGACAGACCAGCAAAACACAGAGCACGTCACACGGTGCCAAGTACTAGAGGAAAACAGGCAGGCAGGGACGAGACTGATGGGAGATTAGGTGCCAGCCAGCGTGGTCAGGAGAGATACAGGAAGGTGACTGGACAGAGACCTGAGGGCGGTGAGGTGTGTGCCACATGGCTACCGGCAGATGGGTCCACCGCCGATACTTTAAACTGCGGACGTTCGTACAAAAACCCAAATGATGAGGGTCTTGAAAAACGAGGGCCCCTCAAGCTGCAAATGCTGGATTCCTGCGGTGATGACAGGCTGGAGCCAGGTCACACTGGCCCCCGTAGACAGGTTGTTTTCCAGTTTGACACTGTAGGACCCCAACCTCCCCACCTCTGAGGATCTCAGACTCAGTGTCCAGGGGGGCTGGCAAGGGAATAAGTGAAGCGGGCAGCCTGAATGCTGGCTTCTGTTTCTCTTGAAACACATTGCCCTTCTTCGTCTTGTTTCCATTTCCCCCTTTTCTGATGGAAGTAATTCTCTGCCCACAACAGAAATGGGATTCAGTTGCTGGGGACCAACAAACAGGGAGGGTGGGCACTGTGGCACATGGGAAGACCCTGCAGCCAAAGAGGGTGCCCCTACTCAGCCCAGCTAAGGCTGTCCCCCAACACTGGCCTCGTGTTGCTAGGATGAATGCTGCCCTCGGACTCTGCTTGATCCACCGCGGCCTTACTTTCTGCACAGCACTTGTGACCAGCTGAATGACCACGCCTGCGGGTTTCTTTAATGTCTCCGTCATTCCTGGTCTCCATGCAAGCAGGGGCCTCGTTAGTCTGCATCAGAATTGCATCCCAGTGCCCGAGAACGCCCGGCACACAGGAGGCCCGTGGATATCCGCTGACTAACGGATCGCACCCACCGGCACACTGCTGCCTGGGCCGGGTGTGCTCTGTGTCCAACTCACAGCCACGTCCTGTCTTTCAGATCCCAGAGACCCTTCCAAGGAAGACCAGAGACAGCCGGCTTACCGGGGGCCTTGCAGTCACAAGCCCGGAACATCGACCGGCTTACCAGGGGCATCGCAGTCACAAGCCCAGAACCATGCCCTGCTCTTCAGAGACCCTCTACTGGTGGAGAAGGAAAGAGCGGTGAGTGACGGGGCCCTGGTGGGCCATGCTGCCAGCCCCTCCTCTGGGACCCAGAAGGGCCACCTCCCTTTCTGGGGTTGGAGGAATGGGTAAATGGCCACTGTTCCCTGCAGCCTGATCCAAGCTGAGCACTCGAAGTGTGGAACCAGGGTTCTGGGTTTGAATCCCATCTGTGACCCACTAGCTATATGACCTCTCTCTGAGACTCAGTGTCCTTGTCTGGGAAATGGGGATAGGAATGGGATGTACCTGTAGGACGTGGCAGGCATACCATGAGCTAGTGAATGCAGATGGTGTTACTGGCCCTGGGTTCTTCACCTTCCCTGTAGCCACACCCTTGGCCACCTATCCGCTGTGGCCTCTCACTAAGCGCAGTGCGTCCTCCGCCTCTTGGCTTTGGTCTGGCCTCCTGACCTGTGTTGGCCAGCGGTGGTCCTCCCGTTCCTCCAGCATCCCGACCTCGTTCCTGCCACAGGGCCTCTGTCCTTGCCCTTCCCCCTGCCTAGAACCTTCTTCCTCCAGCTTCTCCTCCAGCATATGATCATCCCTCAGGGCTGAGCCCAGACGGCCCTCCTGGAGGGGGTCTCTAACTGCCCCAGTGGCCCAGCCCTAAGTCGCTGTGCCCTGTGCCCTCTGGTGGTTTCTTCAGAGCACTCATGAGTGACAGCGTTGTTTTACGGCTGTCCCTGGCCTGTGTTCCCCACGGGAATGGAAGGTCCGTCCCATGCGCCACCCACGAGTAGAACTCCACAAGCGCCCCCAGAACTTCAGACACAAGGGCGATGAGCATGGACTCACATGGGTGTGACCACAGGTTTAGAGACCCCCGTGCACTTGTGCACGATCACACACACACCACTTCCGCAGGCAGGTATGTGTCAGCCCTGTCCACGCGGACATCCGACAGGCGGGGGTGCGTCCCTCCCACACAGAATCGCTCAGGACTACGTCCCCACCGCACGAACCCCCAACTCAGCCATGGCAAACCTGTACGTGACAAACCACACTCTACCCTCGCTGTGCACGCGCTCACATGCCCGCTTGTGATCCGCCTTCATGCGCGCACACACACACCTGCACTCGCCCGCCCGTGATCTGCCCTCACGCGTGCTCTCTCTCACACACACACCCACCTGCACTCGCACGCCCGTAATCCACCCTGACTCGCGTGCACACACACGCACACACACTCACCCGCCTGCCTGTGATCCGCACTCACGCGCGCACGCACATGCACGCGCGCACACACACACCTGCATTCGCACGCCCGCCTGTGTTCCGGCCTCACGCGCACATGCACACACACACACACACCTGCACTCATACGCACACCTGTGATCTGCCCTCGCGCGCGCACACACACAAAGGGACTCGCCCGCCCACCTGTGATCCGCCCTCACGCGCGTGCGCTCACAAAGACCTGCACTCGCTCACCCGCCACGCGCACCACACGCGGACACGCACGGCCACAGGCTCAGCACCCGCGCTGCTCCTACTCCGCCGCACCGCCTGACCCCTTCGGAAGCGGAAGTGCGCCAGGCCCCCGCGCGCGGAACACTCTGGGAAATGTAGTCCCGAGTCTTGCGCACAGGCGCACTTTCTTGTGGCGTGGCGGCTGCGTCCTCCCCGGAGTAAACTCCCCTTGTCTCAGAACCAAGTATGATAAGGGATGGGAAGGGCCGTGCTACCCAGAGGTGGTTTAGAAAGGTCTTTTGAAAGAGATGACAAATATGAAGCAGCAGCAATGCCCCAATGTAGGGAAAGGTTTTCTGAACTGAGGAAAGAGCAAGTGCAAAGGCCCTGAGGCAGGGAAAGGATTGACGTGTTTGAAGAACTGAGATAACAGCAGCATAGCTTGGGATAAAAGATGCAGGGGAGGGCGCAGGGAAGGAAACTGGAGAGGTGGATAGGGTTCCGCACATGGAGAGCCTAGGGCAGTGAAGGGCTGCAACAGGGATAGCACGATGTGATTCATATTCTAAACAGGAATCCATGTTTTCTGGGTGGAGGGGAGTTTGGGAAGGTAATAGTGAAGGCAGGGAGATCAGGGAGGAGGCCTGTGGGATAGTCTAGGCAGAGATGGTGTGTGCTGGGTTAGGATGCTGGTCAAGGCCCGGTGTTAAATGCATGGGAGGGACACAGTGGATGTGGAGTGTGATGGGGAGAGGTGGGGGTAAGAGGGAAATCAGTAACCTGCTAGATTTCTGCCCTGGGGATGGATGGATGGCAGTGCACTAAATGGGGTGAACACTGGGGAAGGAGCAGGAAAACTGGGGAAGGAGGAAAAATAGAGACTGCCTGTAGGTGTGTTAAGTTTCAAGGACTTGCTACGTATTCGTGCAATGTGATTTAACATGAACGTATTCATTCACGAACCAATTGTTTATTGAGTTTCTATTCTTCACTGACATCGTGTTTGGCGCTGGAGCATGCTAGCACATCTCGCAAGGGTTAATTACTAACATTCGAAAATGTTACAAACCAGTTGTTACCCTATAGATTCATAGTTTGACATCAGCTGTGGTGAGGTTATTTACACCATGGAAATTAGCAAATGCTACAATTTTTTTTCAGAGAGCTGGTTTTCCATCACGCCATTGGATAACACAAAGCAAACAAATGTAATCTCTACCTTCATTCAGCTTTAATTCTCATGGGGAAATAGATTTGTAAACAAATAGCTAAACAATTCACTGACACTGCCATGCATGTTTTGGAGAAAGGAGAGTTCTGAGAGTATAGAAGGAAAATGACCCAGCTTCACCAGCACGGGTGCTCAGGAAGTGATAGTTGGGCTGTGATCTGAAGGCTGAGCAGCACATTTTAATATTGGAAACCAAGATGTGTTTTATTGACAAAGTGTCAAAGTTCGATCGGCGGTGCCTTTTTCTTTCTTGGTGGAGTGTGAAATGATGGACTATCCTCCAATTGGTGGTGGTCTGGATTCAACTGCACTAGTTAATCTGACTAGGGAAAGGGCTGTCCCTACTGGGTTTGTGGAGCCCCATGATGCCATGCAGGCGTGGCATAAATAACTGTGGAGAGGGGACTAGAAACCATTAAGGGCTCAGGGGTCCCAGCCCCCTGACTCCAGATAACACCAGTGCAGCTCTGGCTTTTGGTTTTTTGTTGTTCTGCTTCACGTTTGTTTGTTTGGAGAAACACATATTGAACACCTAGTGTGTGCCAGACAGTACACACAGCATTGAAGAGAACAGAGCTCTGCCCTCCTGGAGGTTATATTTGCAGGGAGGGGATGGGGATTTGTGGCCAAACTGAGTAAGTAATTCAGAAGGGTGATAAATGCAACATAGATAATAAAACAAAAGGAGGGGATTGAGAGTGACCTGGAGGTGACCTAATTTGGATGGGAGAGTTAAGGAAGACCCTTCTGAGGAGGTGGCATTGGAGCTGAGACCTACAGGATTATAGAGAGCCTGCTACCCCAAACCTGGGATACCCAAGTGACTGGATGTTTTCTGTCTCACTGAGTAGATCTCAAGTGATTATGGGAATGACACCCCATCACCGTTGCCATATTCTTTTGGCTAAAAATACATCACAAGTTTCTTTCACATTCAGGTAAGGGGATTATATAAGGAGGATGTGATTCATTGGTGATCACCTAAGGGTGTGTCTGCCACACCCACGTGATCACCAAAAATTTATGTAATCTAACTGGCTCATCACATGCCCCTTTTCTCTTTTTGGACAATTTATGTCTCTCCCAGGGCTTATGCATTTGATCAAGAGGCTGGTATTCCCAAGTAGAAGAGGACTCTTAATCCTCAAGGATATGTTAGTAGCACAGCAAACTTCTCCTAAAACCTACCCCCCCCCCAATGTCTCAACAAAGTAATGTTTTTGAAGTCATAGAGAGGGTTCAGTCAGTTAAGCACCCCACTTCGGCTCAGGTCATGATCTCACGGCTTATGGGTTTGAGCCCTGCATCAGGCTCTGTGCTGACAGCTCAGAGCCTGGAGCCTACCTCAGAATCTGTGTCTCCCTTTCTCTCTGCCCTTCCCCCTCTCATGATCTGTCTCTGTCTGTCTCTCAAAAATAAATAAACGTGGGGCGCCTGGGTGGCGCAGTCGGTTAAGCGTCCGACATCAGCCAGGTCACGATCTCGCGGTCCGTGAGTTCGAGCCCCGCATCAGGCTCTGGGCTGATGGCTCAGAGCCTGGAGCCTGTTTCTGATTCTGTGTCTCCCTCTCTCTCTGCCCCTCCCCCGTTCATGCTCTGTCTCTCTCTGTCCCAAAAATAAATAAAAAACGTTGAAAAAAAAAATAAATAAATAAATAAATAAACGTTAATTTTTTTTTTAAAGCTGCATGGATTGGAGGACTTGAGGGATACAGAGCAATGAGATAGGAGAAATCTGGTCTCAGGATGACTTTGTGGCACACAGACACCAGGATCACACTCAAGCACAGGTGTTTACATGAATGAGAATGAGGGCTTCTGTGGTTTTGAAGCCACCGTTAACCCGTTTTCTGCGAAAGCAACTGAGCAAAAAATCCAACTCATGCAATGCTACTAGGTAAACATGGTAGGAAGACAAAAATGCCTTCGACATTCCCTTAGAAGGAGTCACATGAAGACTACACAGTGTATCCCTGCAAGTCCAATATGGTCTGTTTTCCTTCTGGAATCGTTGCTTCTTCTGATGAAGTCATTGGCTTGCATTTAGGACAGACACTAGATGAAGAATGTCTGCCATTAGACATTAGACTCACATTGAGTCGGCCATGCTGTGTCCTCTTGTGGAAGGGCCATGGGAACTGAGAGGATGGTTTCCTACTGGACTCGCACTCCAGGGCAAAGGGTCATTGAAGGGGCTCTTGGATGGAATGATCCCCACTATTTATTCGCTCCCTCTAGCTCTGTCTTTCCCTGTGTACATATGGTAGCATTTTCCTAAATTAGATGCATGTTGGACATGTCTCCACCTTATCTGGACATCCACTAGGGCCCCGGCATGGCTCAATGTCATCTTACCTGGACATCCACTAGGACCCTGGAAGGGCTCAATGTCATCCAACTTTGCTGCCAAATTTTTGGCTACAGGTGTGTTCCAGGTGGTCTTTGGAGGCACTAATACCTGGACCATGACCAGGAGGAAAATTCTGGGAGGGTTTCTGGGTCCCTCCCATGTCCACCTACTAAGTTCTAAAAGGGTCCCTGAAGATAAAGCTTCTTCAGGGCTCCCTTCATGTCCTTGTTCCTCAGGCTGTAGATTAGTGGATTCAGGGTGGGTGTGAGGACAGAGTAGAAGACAGCAGCTACGCGCCCTTGCATCGGGGAGTAGCTGGCGGCGGGCTGCATGTAGGCAGAGCTACCGGTGCCGTAAAACAGGAGAACGGTGGCCAGGTGGGAAGAGCACGTGGAGAAGGCCTTCCAGCGGCCAGCCGTGGAATGGATCTGAAACACGGTGGCCACAATGCGGACATAGGACAGAACAGTGAGGGCAAAGCAGCTCATGATGATGCAGCCACTGGCTGTGGACCCTGCCGCCTCGTGGGCATCCGCGTTGGCACAGGCCAGGCGCATAAGTGGAGGGATGTCGCAGAAGAAGTGCTCAATCACGTTGGGGCCACAAAAAGGCAGGGAGAAGGTGTTGGCTGTGTGGAAGGCAGAGAAAAGGAGCCCGCTGCCCCAGGCCACTGCCACCAGGGAGACACAGGTCTGGGGGCTCATGATTGCTGTGTAAACTAGGGGCTTGTAGATGGCCAGACATCGATCGAAAGCCATGGAGGTGATGAGAAAACACTCCGTGGACCCAAGGCAGACAAAGGCAAAGAGCTGGGATGCACATGCACACAAGGAAATCTCCCTGGAGCCCAGCATGGTGGCCACCAGGGCCCGGGGCAAGGTGGTGGACACAGAGCAGATATCCACCAAGGAGAGGTGTTTGAGGAAGAAGTACATGGGCGTGTGCAGGCGGGCATCGTGTGTCACGGCCGCCACAATGGTGATGTTTCCCAGAACAGTGGCCAGGTAAATGAGGAGGAAGGTGGCCGTGCTGAGCAGCTGTAACTCAGGGACAGCCGAGAAGCCCCGGAGGAGGAAGGCAGTTACTGCTGTCAGGTTGGCCATGGTCTCTCTCTGGAAAAGCTCCTGGACCACAGAGGACAGCCAAGGAGCAGAGCAAGAGGGGAGAGATGAGACCAGAGCAGAGACCTAGGAGAAAAGAAGGGGGCTGAGCTCATCTGGAAAGGATGCTCAAACATTCCTTCACGAAGCACACGTGCATTATTTGTCTTCCTGGGAGGTCTCATGTTCAAATACCTATGGAGGCCTGACACATGCATAAGTTAGTGAACCTGGCTGAGTGCCACCGGTGGGGGCGGGGGGGGGGGCAGGGCACTCACATGAGACAGCTGCTCTGAGCTCTCACCAGCTTTACTGGTGGGCCAAGCACTGCCAGATCTTCTGACATTTTTCAAGAAAATTTGTAAATGTGAAATTTCCCAAGTATTACATGTTGGCAGTGAGCCTGAACTTGAAACACTCTGTCATCAAATGGGGCTTCTAGTTTAAGAGTTTTGGTCTTGTCGTGTGTCTCTGCTTCATAACTCCATACCATCTTTAAAAAAAATTTTTTTAATGTCGGGGTGCCTGGGTGGCTCAGTTGGTTAAACGGCTGACTTCAGCTCAGGTCATGATCTCACAGCTTGTGGGTTCAAGCCCCACATCTGGCTCTGTTCTGACAGCTAAGAGTCTGGAGCTTGTTTCAGATTCTGTCTCTCCCTCTCTCTCTTCCCCTCCCCAACTTGTGCTTGTTTATTTTTGAGGGAGAGAGAGAGAGAGAGAGAGAGAGAGTGAGCGAGAGAGCGAGCGGGGGAGGGGCAGAGAGAGAGGGAGACACAGAATCTGAAGCAGGCTCCAGGCTCTGAGCTGTCAGCACAGAGTGCAACACAGGGCTTGAACTCATGAACTTCAAGATCATTACCTGAGCCGAAGTCAGATGCTTAACCGACTGAGCCACCCAGACGACCCCATAGCATCTTAATTACAGTTCCCTACCCAAGGCCTTCTAATGATCGATTTCCCCCACTGGACTGTGAGCACCCGCCCATCTGTGTGCAGGGACCACTTCTTTCTCATGTCTTTGTTCCCCAGCATCCAGCATAGGAGGTAGTGTATGGTAGGGAAGTAGAATTTAAGAATGCTTTTGTGGAGAATCTGGGTGACTCAGTCGGTTGAGCCTCCGACTTCAGCTCACGTCATGATATCACCGTTTGTGGGTTTGAGCCCTGTCTTGTCACTTCATATCTTCTGTCTCCCCCCACCACTCTCTCTGCCCCTTTGCTGCTTGTGTGCTCCCTCAAAAATAAGTAAATCTTAAAAAAAAAAAAGGAATACTTTTGCAACCAGACATCCAGGGTTTGGATTCTGTGTGACCTTGGACAAATACCTTAATCTCTCTGAGCCTCAGTTTCCTCCTCTGTAGAATGGGATAATGTAGTGCTGTGAGGGTCATACGAGGTCCTGGACGAAGAATACTTAAAACAAGACCAGGCAGGTGGCAAGCTGTCACTAAGGGTCAGCCGTTACTATTATCAGTTTCTTTGCAAGTGTGTGTTCCTTGTCTTTCTTTCCATTATTAGTGCCTGAGCTGCTGGGATTGTGTAATAAAATAGACATGAAAACGTAGTTTTAAACTTCTTCATGGAAAGTATTAGTTTTCTCACACTCTGTCAGCCCCCTGCCATTGTCACCTCCAGTGCTACAGAAGGGCAGCCCTGGGTGGCTGGGACATAAGCACCTCACTTGTTAGGTGGAATAATGCCTGGCCCCCACAGAAAGGTCCATACCCCAATCCATGAAACCTGGGGATATGTGACCTTACATGGCAAAAGGAACTTTGCAAATGTGATGAAGTTAAGGGTTTTGAGATGTGGAGATTATCCCGGACTATCCGGTTGTTGTGGGTGAATTGTGTCCCACCCCCCTGAAGTCTTAACCCCCAGTTCCTCAGAATGTAACCCCATTTGGAAATAGGTCACTGTGGATGTAATTCGTTAAGATGAGGTCCTTACAAGAAGGTGATCATATGAAGACAGAGACACGTAGGGGAATAGCACGTGATGACCAAAACAGCTTGACGTGATGAAGTTACCAGCCAAGGGATGCCAGAAATGGCTGGCAACCCACCAGAAGCGAGGCAGGGGCGTGGAAAGGGCCCCTGGGTTCAAATCGCAGCCCTGCCACTTGCCAGCTCTGTGGCCTTAGGTAAACTACTTAACCTCTCTGTGCTTTGGTTTCTTTATCCGTAACGTGTAGGAGTAATGGTGACCACGTGTCACCCATGCCATGGGATTATTAGTATGTGCAGAATTTTTAGAGCACCGTGTGGGGTCTTTATTACTTTGTCCAAATGGATGAGTCCGTGTTTCTCAGAACTGTGCGGTATTACCTCTTCACGGATGGGGATTAGAACAGCGTAATCTGAAGCAGTGGAGGGGAGCAGAGACCCTGGATCTGAGCCATCAGCCAGCTGACGGGAGAAATGAGGCCGCCTGATGAGCGACACAGAAGTGTCGATCCTGGGGGTGTAATGAGATGTTAGGAACTGCCTCTTCACAGGAGCCTGAATCAGACCCAGAGTCTCCCCACCCCGTTGTCTCACAGCCTTGGCTCGCATGCCTCCACTCACAGGGAGCTCACTTTAGAGCAGTGGTTCTCAGCTGGGGATGATTGTGTCCCCCCACCCCCAGTGGACATGGGGCGATGTCTGGAGATAATTTGGGTTGTCATGCCTGGGAAAGTTGCTAGTGGCACCTAGTGGGTAGAGAGCAGGGACACTGCTGACCACCCTTCAGTGCACAGGACAGCCCCTCCCTCCATAGCAAAGAATGATCCAGCCCCAAAATGTCAATAGCACTGAGGTTGCCTCTCTGACTTAGTTTTGAGTCCCTTGTACTACGTCAGCAGAAGGATAACTGGCATTTAAATATCACTTCCTGGGGCGCCTGGGTGGCTCAATCGGTTAGGCATCTGACTCTTGATCTCGGCTCAGGTCATGATCTCATAGTTTGCGGGTTCGAGCCCCGCATTGGGCTCTGTGCTGAAGGTGCAGAGCCTGCTTGGGATTCTGTCTCTCTCTTTCTCTCTCTGCCCTTCCCCCCCTGTGCACTCTCTCTCTCTCTCTCAAAATAAACTTCAAAACATTTTTTTTAAATTTTTTTTCAACGTTTATTTATTTTTGGGACAGAGAGAGACAGAGCATGAACGGGGGAGGGACAGAGAGAGAGGGAGACACAGAATCGGAAACAGGCTCCAGGCTCTGAGCCATCAGCCCAGAGCCCGACGCGGGGCTCGAACTCACGGACCGCGAGATCGTGACCTGGCTGAAGTCGGACGCTTAACCGACTGCGCCACCCAGGCGCCCCTCAAAACATTTTTTAATAAAAAAATAAAAATCCTGAGAGCCAGATACTGAACTGAGTGCCTCTCATACAATACACTTAACATTCCAAACCACCCTACTTTATCATCCCCATTTTTTTCACAGATGGAAAAACCGAGGCACAGAAAAGTTAAGCAATTTGTTCAGTCTCAGAGTTAGTGAGTGGTAGTGCTAGGGTTCAAACCCAGCTGATGAACCCCGTAATCATAGGTGTTCATCCCTGCTCTGCGGGCTCCAGTCATACTCGGTACGAGATGGAAGCCTTTCGGAAATTTGTATCAGCCTGACCTACCTCGTGGGGTGTCCCGACCATCTCCCCGCCCCCCCCCCCCCCGCCCCCAGCCGCAGTGAAACCAGACCTCTCCAAGGTGCTGAGCTGGGCTTGTGGGAGGACAGCTCCTCCAGACCTCTCCAAGGTGCTGAGCTGGGCTTGTGGGAGGCCAACTCCTCCAAGGGTGTGAGGTGACAAAGATCCAAGCTGGGATTCCCGTCCCTGGGCTGACTCCCCACTTATAAGCTGTGGGCAGTGAGGGCATTAGGGACGGGCAAGCATTGCTGACTCCTGCAGTACTCAGCCCTGAGCCACACAGTGTCTCTCAGCTTGGGGATTCGTCCAAAGTCACCTCTGGGGACCTTCTGTCCCTCGGTGACTCCAGGCTCTGAGCACAAGACTCATTGACAAGCGGGGCATCAGCCATGCCAACTGCTCACAACTTTTCTAGAGTGGTAATATCAAAACCATGTTAGTCAACGTTTTTGGACATTAGCGATGCTATTCACTGTTGAGAAACGCTCTTCTGCAATGTATAGTTTTTGCTTTGTGTGTCTTGGAGATATATGTGTTAAATAAATAGAGATTACACGTAGAAATATATCAGTCTTTTTGACTATCACACTATGGATAAAAGATTCATGTAGCCAGCCACATGTTGGTGGACTCTTAGGTTGTTTTCACCTTTTTTTTTTTTTCTTTTTTTTTTGCCAAGACAAACAATTCTGCCAACATTTATTACACCTTTCTCGGACATCTTACTTTATGTTTTTCAGAAATTTTTATTTTTAAGTAATTTTCTTCATGTGAGTTTTGCATACTTCTTTTTTCTCCATCTCATTAACTTAGAGCTTCAGTGCCTCTTGTGAATGAGACCTAATTTTCCATGACACTTCTGATTGATTATTGCTGATAGTCACATAAGTTATTGAACTTTGTGTTTTGATCTTGTATTTAGCCATAAGGCAGTTGTACTCTATTCACATATATGAACAGACTAGCTTCCACTAACACGGGATCTCTAAATTGAAAGGAGTGCACATTCAAATTCTGGTTAGTTATGCAAAGTCAGCATAAACACCTTTTATCAGTGAATACCAACCATGTATATAAAACTCAACTTTTTGTCTTTCTGGCCAATAGTGGATGTATCAGTCCCTTAAACTCATGCCCATCCAGTGGTGAGAAATGATCTCATTTTTGTTTTGATTTATGTTTCCATGGTTTTTAGAGAGGTTAACGATCTTTTTTATCTGTTTGGCTAATTGCATTTACTCTTCTGTGAAATGTCTATACATAAAATGTTTTCTATTGGACTGTTTGACTTTTCTTAAGGATTCATAGGAATTTTTTTAATGTATCATGGGAAAGTGTCTATTCATGTCTTCTGGCCATATCTTCACTGGATTATTTGTTTTTTTGGGGTGTTGAGTTCTTTACAGATTTTGGATACTAATCCTTTATCCAGTATGTCATTTGCAAATATCTTCTCCCATTCTGTCAGCTGCCTTTTAGTTTTGTTGATTATTCCTTTGCTGTGAAGAAGCTTCTTATCTTGATGAGGTCCTAGTAGTTAATTTTTTTTTTTTTTTAATTTCCTTTGCCTCCGGAAACGTGTCTGGGAAGACCTTGCTGCAGCCAAGGTCAAAGAGGTTTTGGCCTGCTTTCTCCTCGAGGATTTTGATGGCTTCCTGTCTCGCATTTAGGTCTTTCATCCATTTTGAGTTTTTTTTTGTGTGTATGGTATAAGAAAGTTGTCCAGGTTCATTCTTCTGCATGTCATTGCCCAGTTTTCCCAGCACCACTTGCCGAAGAGACTTTTTTTTTCCATTGGATATTCTTTTCTGCTTTGTTGAAGATGAGTTGACCATACATTTATGGGTCCATTTCTGGGTTTTCTATTCTGTCCCATTGGTCTATGTGTCTGTTCTTGTGCCAGTACCATACTGTCTTGATGATTACAGCTTTGTAGTATAGCTTGAAGTCCGGGATTGTGATGCCTCTAGCTTTGGTTTTCTTTTTCAGGATTTCCTTGTCTATGCAGGGTCTTCTGTGGTTCCATAAAAATTTTAGGATTATTTGTTCTAGCTCTGTGAAGAATGCTGGCAGTATTTTGATATGGATTGCATTAAATGTGTAGATTACTTTGGGTAGTATTGACATTTTAACAATATTTGTTCTTCCAATCCATGAGCATGGAACGTTTTTCCATTTCTTTGTGTCTTCAATTTCTTTCATAAGCTTTCTATAGTTTTCAGAGTATAGATATTTTACCTCTTTGGTTAGGTTTATTCCTAAATATCCAGATGGCCAACAGACACATAAAAAGATGCCCAACATCACTTATCACCAGGGAAATGCAAATCAAAACCACAATGAGATACCACCTCACACCTGTCAGAATGGCTAAAATTAACAACACAGGAAACAACAAATGTTGACGAAGATGTGGAGAAAAGGGAACCCTCTTACACTGTTGGTGGGAATGTAAACTGGTGCAGCTGCTCTGGAAAACAGTATGGAGTCTCCTCAAAAAGTTAGAAATAGGGGCGCCTGGGTGGCGCAGTCGGTTAAGCGTCCAACTTCAGCCAGGTCACGATCTCGCGGTCCGTGAGTTCGAGCCCCGCGTCGGGCTCTGGGCTGATGGCTCAGAGCCTGGAGCCTGTTTCCGATTCTGTGTCTCCCTCTCTCTCTCTGCCCCTCCCCCGTTCATGCTCTGTCTCTCTCTGTCCCAAAAACAAATAAACGTTGAAAAAAAAAATTAAAAAAAAAAGTTAGAAATAGAATTACCCTATGACCCAGCAATTGTACTAGTAGGTATTTACCCAAAGAACACAAAATACAGATTCAAAAGGGCACAGGCACCTTATAGCATCATTATCAACAATAGCCAAACTACAGAAAGAGCCCAAGTGTCCATTGACTGATAAAGAAGATTTGTCATATATATATATATATATATATATATATATGTGTGTGTGTGTGTGTGTGTGTGTGTGTGTGTGTGTGTGTATGTAACATAATTACAGTAATGATATTTCACCATATTCACTGGTCTCACCTACACTCAAGGGGAAGGGATTATACAAAGGTGTGGGTCATTTGGAGTCATCTTAGAATTTTGCCCACCATAGCATCTGTGAGAGCAAAGCAAAACTTATCTGGAGGAGGATACATTTATCTTGTGCCTTGAAGAAAACCCAAAGTTATTTTTTTAATGGCAATGACGATGAAAATTCAAAGACAACCAGGCACCCAAGGAAACAAGAGAAAATGAGTAAGAAGCAGAAGAAAAAACAACACACAGCAGAAGCTGACCCAGGGACATTTGAGACACTGGAGTCACCGGTTACAGATTATACAACCATGTTTGCAATGTTTGAAGAAATGTAACTTTGGAAGTATCTGTAGGAAACAGAAACCTATAAAAAGGGACAGGTGGTTTGAAAAAGAATCAGAGAGAATGTCTAGAAACACAAAAATCACAAAACTGGAAATACAGACAACAGAGATTTATTTAACAGCAGATGGAACACAGCCAGAAGAAGAATTATGAACTAGAAGAAATACTAACAAAATTATCCATAATTCAGCACAGAGAGACAAAAAATAAGAAAAAATACAAAAGAGAGACTAAGAGGAGTGAGAAGATCCAGTATGCAATCAGTTAAAGTCCCAAGAGAAAAGATACAGAATGGAGTCATGATGGTCAAGTGAACTTGACTGAGCTTAGAGAGAAACCCCCAGCAGAGCAGAGGTTAGAGCAATATTTGAAGAAAAAATGGCTGGGAATTTCCCAGAACTAGTGAAAGATACCAGTATACACATTGAATAAGTTCAGCAGATCCCAAGCATGATAAATAAAAAGAAGTCAACACCCAGAAACATCACAAAATTCAGAAAAAAAAAAAAACAAAGTTAGAGAGATTATCTTAAAGTCAACCAGAGAAAAAAGGTCACCTTCCAAGGAATGGCAGTAAGACCGACCGATACCAGCAGAAATGGAAGTCAAAGTCAGTGAGGGATTTCTTTAATGTGTGGAAAGGCTAGGGGCGCCTGGGTGGCGCAGTCGGTTAAGCGTCCGACTTCAGCCATGTCACGATCTCGCGGTCCGCGAGTTCGAGCCCCGCGTCAGGCTCTGGGCTGATGACTCAGAGCCTGGAGCCTGTTTCCGATTCTGTGTCTCCCTCTCTCTCTGCCCCTCCCCCGTTCATGCTCTGTCTCTCTCTGTCCCAAAAATAAATAAAAACGTTGAAAGAAAAAAAAATTAATGTGTGGAAAGGCTATCTGCCTGTTGTATACCAGAAAAAAGCATTGCTCAAGAATGAATGAAAAATAAAAATATTTTCAGATGAAAAGATTGAGAGTTTGCCACCAGTAGAAGACTGAAGGAAACACTAGACGGTATACTTTAGACAGAAAGGAAGGAGATGTAAGGTGGAAAGTCTGAGTTGGAACAAAAAATGAAAAGGAAAGAAAGAGGTAAATATGGGTCCAGGTGTGGACAAACATTATATAAAACAGAAACAAAAATGTCCAAAGGGGTCTGGAAAGCAAACAAGATACATTCAAAACACAAGGTAGTGGTGACATTTAGGCTGAGAGGAAATAACAGGAGTTAAAACATTCTGGGCACCTGGGTGGCTCAGTCAGTTAAGTGTCCAACTTTGGCTCAGGTCATGATCTGATGGCTCCTGAGTTTGAGCCCCGAGTCAGGCTCTGTGCTCACAGCTCAAAGCCTGGAGCCTGCTTTGGATTCTGTGTCTCCCTCTCTCTCTGCCCCTCCTCTGCTCATGCTCTGTCACTGTATGTCTCTCAGAAATGAATAAATGTTAAAAAAATTAGAAATAGTTAAAACATTCTAAGATGTGGTGATCTGAAGACGCACGTACTCTATGATGCAGAAATTGCGCTCACAGAAATATACACTGGGGAATGCATGTGTCTGTGCTCTTGAACACAATTTAGATAATGTTCATAGCTACATTGGTCATGGTGGCTGGAAACATAATGGAAACAATTCAAATGTCTATCAACCTTAGAATGTGCACATGTACACATATACATGAGTATGTGGTGATGGTTGCACATTTTTGTGACAATATTAAAACCCACTGAATTTCACACTTAAAAAATTAGATTACATTGGTGGTTTGCACAACTCTATAAAAATACCCCCCCAAAAAAACCCATTTAACTGCACAATTAAAAAAATTAATGTTTGTTTATTTTTGAGAGAGAGAGAGAGACAAAGTGTGAGCAGGGGATGGGGCAGAGGGAGAGAGGGAGACACAGAATACAAAGCAGGCTCTAGGCCCTGAGATGTCAGTACAGAGCCTGACGTGGGGCTCAAACCCACAAACCGTGAGACCACGACCTGAGCTGAAGTCGGACGCTCAACCAACTGAGCCACCCAGGCGCTCTTTAAATGTACAATTTTAATGGGTGAGGTTTGGGGCACCTGGGTGGCTCAGTTGCTTGAGACTCTTGATTTCTGCTGGGGTCATGATCTCAGGGTTTGCTGGATTGAGCCCTGTGTTAGGTTCTGCGCTGATGGTGCGGAGCCTGCTTGGGATCCTCTGTCTCTGTTTTTGTGCTCCTCCCCTGCTAATGCATTCTTTCTCTCTCTATATCTCAAAATAAATAAACTTTAAAAAGAATAAATGAATGAAGTTCGTGGTATGTAAATTGTATATCAATAAGGCTGTGAAAATATTGATTAAAATGATCACTCTTCCCAGGGTGCCTGGGTGTCTCGGTCGGTTGGGCATCCAACTTCAGCTCAGGTCATGATCTCACAGTTCATGGGTTCAAGCCTGGCATCAGGGTCTGTGCTGACAGCTCAGAGCCTGGAATCTGCTTCGGATTCTGTGTCTCCTGTCTCTCTGCCCCTCCCCTGCTTGCGCTGTCTCTCCCAAAAATGAATAAACATTAAAATATTTTTTTTTAAATGATCACTCTTCCCTTCAAAAAAGAATGCCCATTTCTTTCCCACAAACATTGCAAATGAGTTCCTATTTACCGTCACTCAATGTTTTAATATTTGCCAATATCATCTGCAAATATAAAATTAATACTAGCAAGCATTTATCTACTGCTTACTAATCTTCACAGGGTATTCTGAGTTCATCTGTATTAAACACTCAGTCCTCACAACAACCCTATAAGGCAAGTACTATTATTAGTCCTTAATTCACAGATGAGAATTGGAGGCTCACAGAGACTAGGGAGCTTATCCAAGGCCACACAGCTAGTAAGTGACAAGGACAATGACATTGATCCAGGTAGTCTGGGGCCAGAGTCCTAGACTTTTCACCATGATACTCATTACTGAATCTTTTTCAAACATGTATTTTACATTTCCTGTACTTTAATAATTTTATATTTACGGGACTGTTACAAAGATAGCCCAGTTTCCATATAAACTCCTGACAGCTTCACTTAATATGACAGCTGAGACAACCATGTGTGTCTGTCAAAGAGATGGACATCGACCCATTATTAGTAACTAAATGTGCTTTTTAGATTTCTCCATGTTTCTCACTCATTTCCCTCTTCTCTCCCAAGAGCCAATTCGGGGTCCCAGTTGCATTTAACTGCCTCCTTTTTACTGCACTCTTATTCTGGAATGTTCTATCGGGTAAGCTGCCTCCTTTTACCACTCACTGATTCTGGAATGTTCTATTAGGGAAACCACCTCCTTTTTACTGCACCCTTATTCTGGAAAGTTCTATTGGGTAATCTGCCTTCTTTTTACCGCTCACTTATCCTGGAATGTTCTATTGGGTATGCTGCCTCCTTTTTACCGCTCACTGATTCTGGAATGTTCTATTAGGGAAACCGCCTCCTTTTTACTGCACCCTTATTCTGGAATGTTCTATTGGGTAAGCTGCCTTCTTCTGGAAAGTTCTATTGGGTAACATATTTAATATTCTGCTTGGCCATTTCCACTTCTCTTGTGAATTTTATGTTCATCTTCCTTGTCCATGCTTTATTGGCATTTTGATCTCTTGTAGTTTGTAAGAACTCCTTGTATATTGTATATTAGTTTATTTGATACAAAGGTCCTACTTAGTGCCTCCGTTTCCCGGACTGCCATAACAAGTACCACAGACTGAGTGGCTTAAACAACAGACATTTATTGTCTCAAAGTTCTGGAGGCTGGAAGTTCGAGGTCAAGGTGTCTGCAGGTTGGTTTGTTCTGAGGGCTCTGAAGGATCTGTTACAGGCCCCTCTCCTTGGCTTGTAGATGTCTGTCTTGTCCCTGTGTCTGTACACGTCACCTTCCCTCATACATGTCTGCTTCCAAATTTCCCATTTTTATGAGTACACCATTAATATTGGATTAGAGGAATCCTAATCCAGGATGACCTCATCTTAACTAATTACCTGTGCAGGGACCCCATTTCCAAATAACATCTCACTCTGAGTTCATAGGGGGTTAGCGTTTCAAAATCTGAATTTTGGGGTGTGGGACACAATTCCAATGCATAACAGTTTATAATTTCTTTATTTTTATGTCATTGACTCATTCTACAACTCTTTTTTTTAATACCCCTAAGACACTTCTTTACAGACCACTGTAAACCACAGATCCCAGATCTTGTAAAATCATTAATGTTAGGGTGCCTGGGTGGCTCAGTTGGTTAAGCACCTGACTTCGGCTCAGGTCATGATCTTTCAGTTCGTGAGTTCGAGCCCCATGTTGGGCTCTGTGCTGACAGCTCAGAGACTAGAGCCTGTTTTGTATTCTGTGTCTCCCTCTCTCTCTGCCCCTCCCCTGTGCTCTCTCTCTCTCTCAAAAATAAATAAACATTAAAAAATGTTTAAAAATCATGGATGTTATATTCTAGCTGGGAGTCAAGCAGTAAATAAGTAAACAAATACATTTTCAACTTTCAGGTGGTAGTCGACATATGAAGAAAAATACAGCATGACAAGGGGCGTAGAAGGACAGCAGGGCATGTATTCAGCCAGTATGGTCAAGGACAGCTTAGTGAGGAAAAGACAAACGATCAAATGGTAGGATGAGCCATGCACTGAACTGAGGAGGGAACATTCCAGCAGAGGAAACAGTACATGCAAGGTGTTGAGATCAGGAGGCACTCAGGGCATTAGAAAGATGTGAGTGGAGCAGATTGGAGGGTGAAGGATGGCAGGAGATGAGGAGAGGCCAGGAGTGGGGAGACCGTGTGACCCAATTGGCTATGGTGAGGAGTATGGGTTGGATTAGCAAGCATGATTAAAAAAAAAAACCCTGCAGGGCTTGGATGAGGCTGTGACCCAGGCTGGTCCCAGTTACAGGGTGTAGAGAATAAACTTTTAAGGACGCAAGGGCAGAACTAGGGTGTGTAGGTGCTCTGGCGGGGGTCCGCGCTGGCAGGGGTTTGGCCGAGTGCAGTGGTGGCTTTTGGACTAACATGGTAACGGCAGAGGTGGTGACGGGTGGGCGTGGATGCTACAGTGAAACTTTGGTTTGCGAGCACAAATCATCCGGAAACACGCTTGCAATCCAAAGCACTCGCATATCAAAGCAAATTTCAAGAACCATTGGCTCTGTTGTGATCATGTGACATTGGGCGTCATGCACTACTCGTATTGCAAGACATCGCTCGCTTATCTGGAAACCTCGCAGAACAATTTACTTGAAATCCGAGCTTTTATTGTATGTTGAAAATTGAAAGTCTAAACTTTGGGGAATTGAAAATTGTTTCCAGTGGTTGCATATGGGTTGTAGGAGAAACAATAGTAATATAATGCAAAATGATACATAATGTAATATGTGGTAATATAAAATAACGATGTAATTTTAATAATATAAAGTAATATAATATAATAATATAAAGTAATATAAAGCATAACAATGGCAGCAAACACATGCTTACTCTGAGCCATGCACTGTCTTATATACGACACATACAATTATATATGTATGTGACTACACGCTGTCCTGTATACGACACATACGATTACATATGTGTGTGTACACACACACACACACACACACACACACACCTTTGGTCCTCACAATAACCCGGCCATGTGACCCTATAGCTACAACCATCCTTTTTTAGTGCTGGGGGTGAGTTTTAGGCTTCCAGACTGAGTATCTGGGTGGATAGTGGATGCCATTTACTGGGCTGGGGAAAACTGTAGGAAGATCAGATTTGGGGACACAAAGCCACGGATCTACTTAATATGTTAACTGTGAGATGTCTGTTAGACATTCAAGAGGAGAAACAGCAGGACAGGGAAACACGGGGCTGAGGGTCAGGACTTGTCAGCATATGGACAACAATTAGAGCCGAGGGGCTGGGTGTTATTACTCAGGAAATCATTGCAATTAGAGAGCACACACCTTCAGCATTGCTAATTGGGCTGAATATTTAGTGTCTGCACCAAAGAGGGAAGTAACTCGGTGAAGAATAAACAGACGCCTCGGTCTGACTCCAACTGACCTTAGCTAACCTGTCTGCAGACCCTGGAGTCCAGTGGGACTGCTCTTACCTGGTAACACAGGCTAGAAATTCCACCAGCCCCGAATCAGTTTAGCTCGGCATAACAACCCATTCTCTTACGGCTAAGAAAAGCCTCATTACGTTGAAACTCCCGGTGGTTCCCCAAGGACGAGAACTTTGCTGACATGCTTGGTGCCCGAGAGAGATCCCCCCCACCCCCTCTGTCACCCTGGTATTGCAGGGCTGGGGCCTGGAGCGTGAGGAGCAGACGGGACTGCAGTAATTGGCCTCCAACTCCCCTCCAGTAGCCACTGGAGACCAGGGCCTATGAGCTCGTTAGGAACTGGCAATCAGAGATTGGCCTGGGAATTGTGAAGAAACTTTTTGACCTGTTTAACTCATTAGTAAAGCATCCGTGGTTCTGGCAGGCACTTCTTCCCCAAGGGCTAGTGTCTCTGTGCTGAGAAAACACATCCCAGAATTGCAAGAGAGGAAAAGATTTTTTTGGCGTGGCCGGGTGCAGCCACTGCCTAGCCGTGTGCATTTCTTCTTGTAAAGAGGGCACATGGGTGAGGATGGGGCTTTGACCATCTGGTTCACTCTTTGCCTCTCCGGTGCCAAGAACACTCAGTGCACATTCAGTGAAAACCTGTTAAATCACTGAGATGATCTTACATGTTTCTTTGCTGCAGTGGTTCTCAATGAAGGGTGACTTGGCTCCCCAGGGAACCCTTGGCAGTGTCTAGAGACATTTTTGGTTGTCACAGCTGGAAAGGGGGGTGCTCCTGGCATTAGTGGTGGGGGGCAGGGATGCTGCTTTCCATCCCGCAGTTAAGCCCAGGATAGTCCCCACAGCTTAGAATGATTCATCCCCAAATATCAAGTGTGCATGAATTGAGAAACCCTGATTTTTCCGGCTTATAATTCACCTTTGTCCACCAGAACTTAAGAGCCAGGGTCCAGCTTGCTCACTGCTGTATCTCCAGCAAATAGAATCGTGTCTGATGAGTAGATACTCCGTAACTTTGCATTGACTGGAGTGATGGCTCTAGGCATCTGCTTCAGAGTCTCTGTCTGTGTTCTTCCTTTTTCAAACACTGGGCACTTGCTTGAACACGTGCTGGAGATCTGCCAATGAGCCAGAAACAGCCCCTGCTCTTCAGAAGGGCTCCTTCTGGCGGGGAAGACCCAGCCATCCATGCATGGGCTCTCCATGTGTGACAAAGGCATAGCTCCTTTCAGGGAAATAGAACTGCAGACAGAAATACTTTGTGATGTGACAAAAATGGCATTTTACTTCTGCGGTATTCTGCCCCCCCCAAACATAGAACCCCAGTGTAATCACAAGAAAAACATCAGACAAATCCCAATTGAGGGGCACTCTATAAAATCCCTGAGAAGAGTGATTTTGCAGTGAGAAAACCTGAAAACGTGGCCTGATCAACAGTCATGGCGTGTCCTAAATTGTGCAGATAGAATGTGCCATTGATGTGACAGGATGAAATGGCACCAGACTTTTGTGGTCCCATAACCCCATCCTAACTGTGAAAAAAACATCAAATTCCTATACAGGCGCGCCTTATGGTAGACCTGAACAGTTCTTCTCAAAACTGTGTGGGTCACCAAAGACAAAGTCTGAGACAGTGCCACAGAGCCTCAGGGGACACGGTGACTCCGTGTAAAGCCATGTTCTGGATGGGATCCTGGAACAGAAAAAGGACCTCAGGTAAAAAGTCCTCAAATACGAATAACTTACGAACTTCAGTTAATTTTATGTGTCAGCTTGACAGCCTTAGGACGCCCAGATACCTGGCTAAACATTATTTCTGAGTGTGTCTGTGGGTCTGTTTCAAGATGAGATTGGCATTTGAAGTGGTGGACCAGGTAAGCCACTGGCCCTCCCCCATATAGGTGGGCATCGGCCAATGTGCAGACAGTGTTCAAATCCCCCAATTGTTGGTTTAGTTTTTTGAATAAATGTTCTAATGATACCCAGCCATTGCATTTGATATATTTGTCTCTTAAATGTATTTTAATCTATGAGGATTTCCCTCTAAAGTTTCCCCCACATTTTGTTTGTTGAAGAACTGGTGGGGCACTTGCTATCTTGACAGCATAGTGGTTAAGGGCATGAAATCTCAAGTCAGGTAATCTAGTTATTTTCAAAAGATTAAAAAAAATTTTTAATGTTTATTTTTGAGGGAGAGAGAGAGAGTAAGCAAGGGAGGGGCGGGGCGGGGGGGAGACACAGAATCTGAAGCAGGCTACAGGCTCTGAGCTGTCAGCACAGAGCCTGATGTGGGTCTTGAACTCATGAACCTTGAGATCATGACCTGAGCCAAAGTCCAATGCTTAACCGACTGAGCCACCCAGCTGCCCCTCAAAATATTTTTTTAATTGAAGTGTAATTAACATACAGTGTTATACTCATGTTGGAGTATTACTCAGCCATAAGAAAGACTAAGATGTTGCCATTTGCAACAACATGCATGGACCTAGTTTTTTTAAAATATCCTTTCTATTTAAGTGTTACCTATGTACAGAAAAGTACATGAATCATAATTGTGAAGCTTGGTGAGTTTTCCCAAATAAACGTGCCTTTGCAACCAGCAACTTATTGGGAGACAAATATTATCAGCGCCCTGGAAATCCCCATTCCCCCCTACCAGACTCTATCCCACAAAGGCATTAACATCATTGATCAGTTTTTACATGTTTTAAAACTTGACAAAGTCTTAAAGCATACAAAATCTTTTCTGGCTTCTTTTTCTCAAATTAGGTTTCTAGATAGATCCATATTGTTGCTTGTGGCTGGTTTCCATTGTCTCTCACTATTGTATGAATATACCACCATTTCTTTAAGCATTTCTGTCATTGAGGGTGGCAGTTTCTTATAAAGTTAATCATACATCTATCCTAGGACACAGAAACCCCACTTCTTGTTGGGGGTGGGGCGATGGTACCAGTCTGTGTCTTGAAAGGGATTTGGGTTACCCAGGCATGTGCATTTGTTAAAACTTATCAAAAATTATCTGGGCATTTTTCTCTAGGTAAATTTTACCCCCAAAATAAAACAAAAAAAAATAACTGTCAGTGAACTCCAGTTAGCAATGTACATGCTGAAATACTGGAAGACCACATACTAGTGATTGTAACTTACTTTGAGATGCATAAAAAATTAAGATGCACTCACAGGTGGATAGAGGGATGGAGATATGGGTAGACATGTTATAAAGCAAGTTAGTAAGTTGTCTATTGTATTCCCTGTGCTCAGAGAATGATGAGGGGAAATATAACTGAATACCAGAGAGTGCATGAGGAGATGGCTGCATTAGACAGGTGATCAGGCTTTCTGAGGGTCTGGTGACATTTGACGTGAGATTCAAATAGAAAAAAGAAACCAGACATGTGGAGGGTTGGAGAGTTTCATAACAGAGCCACACTTGTTTGGGTGTAAAATGATATTTCTGGGTTTTTCCAAATGCTCCAGTGGAGTTGGAATCCTGAGAGACCTGTGCTGCCCAGGAGCTTGCGCATGGCTGCATATTCTGAGAAGAGCTCCATAGGCCGGTAGGAAGGAGGCTTCTCACTTGTCCTGGTGGCTCAGTACTACCTGCCATAGCATGGGGTATGTCTGCCAACATTTCTCTGTCCCCTTGGGGATATACCCCATTCCTGCAAGTCCCACTAGGCTCTGGGTCACAGTACTCTGCCCCAACTGGCTGCAGGTGAGAGCACGTGGTCCAGGCTTAGCCAGTCATAGCTTCCCACCCCTGGTGACATTTGTTGGTTCTCAGTGAAGGCAGCAACACAAACAGAGCTAATTAGTTTTTTGTTGGGATGGACTGAAGGGTTTTGGGATCATGAAGATTTTGCTGGAGTTGGGGAGATGTTAGCCATATTTCTTCATGCCCAGGATGTGAGAAATTCCGTGTAAGGAACACATGGATATGAGTGATAATGAGATGGAGAGGTGGAGAAGGAACTAGAAAGGTGGAGGTATGTAAAGAGAGACATAGAGAGAGAAAGAGAGAGAGAGAAATTATAGATAGATAGATAGATAGATAGATAGATAGATAGATAGATGATATATAGATAGTATAGAGATGATAGATAGATAGATAGATAGATAGATAGATAGATAGACAGATAGATGATAGGTAGAAGATAGATAGATAGATAGATAGATGATATATAGATAGTAGATAGTTTACTTATAGATAGACAGACAGGGGTGCCTGGGTGGCTCAGTCGGTTAAGCAGCCAGCCTCAGCTCAGGTCATGATCTCGTGGTCCCTGAGTTTGAGCCCTGCGTCGGGCTCTGTGCGGACAGCTCGGAGCCTGGAGCCTGTTTCAGAGTCTGTGTCTCCCTCTCTCTGACCCTCCCCCATTCATGCTCTGTCTCTCTCTGTCTCAAAAATAAATAAACATTAAAAAAAATTAGATAGACAGATAGATGGATGATAGATAAATGATAGATAGGTATAAGATAGATGATAGATAGATAGATAGATAGATAGATAGATAGATGATATATAGATAGTAGATAGTTGACTTATAGATAGACAGATAGATGGATGATAGATAAATGATAGGTAGGTATAAGATAGATGATAGATATATATTTGATAGATAAATGATAGGTATATAGAAGATAGATAAATAGATAATAGATAGTAGATAGATAGATAGATAGATAGATGATATATACAGAAAGATCTGGAAGACGGGATCCCTAGTTCTTCCAAGGATTACATTCCTTCGCTTTCTTTTTTTGACTCTGTGACTTCCTCCATTCTTCCCAGTTCCATGATCCAGAAAATTCTATTTCAGCTTAACCTTATTTGGGTTGGGTTTTGGTCACATTTGCTGCTGAAATAAACCTGAAGTCTTACCAGCAAAATATACTCCAAATCTCTCCACCTTTCCCCATCACCAGCACTATCTCCTGCCTGGACACCTGCTGTCACCTCCTGATTGGCCTCCAGGCACCAAAACTTGCCTCTTTGAAATCCATCCTCCTCAAGGCCATCAGGGTGAGCTGGCAGGTAGAATCTTCAGATGGTCTGTCCTCAAGGCCATCAGGGTGAGCTGGGAGGTGGAATCTTTAGATGTCGTGCATGATAAGATTTCCATGCAGACCTGGAGGAGAGGACTGTCTGGGCTGTTACAGCCTGTCACAGCTTAGCTGGTGTCTCTGGACTATTTGGCACTTGTAAGGAAGATGCCCAGAGTAGGTGGGTGCAGAGAGCAATAACTGAGGCTTTTGGTACAGAGATGTACAAACTTTCTCTTCCTCCCACCCCTTCTTTCCTGATTTATTAGCACCATATCACTTGTGGTTGCATGGGGCCCATCTGGGTAATCCAGGCTCATCCCCGTCTCAGGATCCTTAGTCACACCTGCAAAGTCCCTTTGGCCATGTAATGTAACATGCTTACAGGCTCTGGGGATTGGGATGTGGACCTCTCTGGAGGAGGTCAAAGGGCATTATTCTATCTACCACAGAAGGCCAGCAAGAAACTGGAGTCCTCAGCCTAACTGCCCACCAGGGACTGGATTCTAACAACTGTGTCATCGTGGAAGTATATCCAACCCTGGATATACTTGACAGGAAGCCTTGGCTTGGGATGAAGACCCACTGGACGTCATGATATTTGTTCTGAAGCAAAGGACCCACCGAAGCTGTTCCTGATCCACACAATTGTGAGATGATATGTATGCGTTGTTTTAAGCCACAATTTGTGGCAATGTGTTGTGTAACAACAGAGCGCATGCATTCGTGTGACTCACTTTGGCAAAGAGATGCTGGTACTTGTGATGCACACTACAGCTTGGGATAAGTCTTGATCATCTGCCCTTGCAATGAAAGCATGCCTGGGTGAACCTTCTGGAGGACAAGAGCAGGTGGAGCAGAGGAGGACCTTCTGGATGAAGAGAACAGGTGCAGCAGAGGAGGACCTTCTGGAGGACCAGAGCTGGTTGAGCAGAGGACGACCTTCTGGGGGACGAGAGCAGGTGAGCAGAGGAAGACCTTCTGGGGAAGGAGAGAAGATGGAAAAGAGGAGGACCTTCTGGAGAAAGAGAGCAGGTGGAGCAGAGGAGGACCTTCTGGGGAAAGAGAGCAGGTGGAACAGAGGAGGACCTTCTGGAGGACCAGAGCAGGTTGAGCAGAGGAGGACCTTCTGGGGGATGAGAGCCGGTGGAGCAGAGGAGGACCTTCTGGGGGATGAGAGCAGGTGAGCAGAGGAGGACCTTCTGGAGGACAAGAGCAGGTGGAGCAGAGGAGGACCTTCTGGAGGACCAGAGCAGGTGGAGCAGAGGAGGACCTTCTGGGGGACGAGAGCAGGTGAGCAGAGGAAGACCTTCTGGGGAAGGAGAGCAGATGGAGAAGAGGAGGACCTTCTGGGGAAAGAGAGCAGGTGGAGCAGAGGAGGACCTTCTGGGGAAAGAGAGCAGATGGAGCAGAGGAGAACTTTCTGGGGGATGAGAGCAGATGGAGAAGAGGAGGACCTTCTGGGGAAAGAGAGCAGATGGAGAAGAGGAGGACCTTCTGGGGAAAGAGAGCAGGTGGAACAGAGGAGGACCTTCTGGGGAAGGAGAGCAGATGGAGAAGAGGAGGACCTTCTGGGGAAAGAGAGCAGGTGGAACAGAGGAGGACCTTCTGGAGGACCAGAGCTGGTTGAGCAGAGGACGACCTTCTGGGGGATGAGAGCCGGTGGAGCAGAGGAGGACCTTCTGGGGAAAGAGAGCAGGTGAGCAGAGGAGGACCTTCTGGGGGACGAGAGCAGGTGGAGCAGAGGAGGACCTTCTGGGGAAAGAGAGCAGATGGAGCAGAGGAGGACCTTCTGGGGAAGGAGAGCAGGTGGAACAGAGGAGGACCTTCTGGGGGATGAGAGCAGATGGAGCAGAGGAGGACCTTCTGGAGGACCAGAGCTGGTTGAGCAGAGGACGACCTTCTGGGGGACGAGAGCAGGTGAGCAGAGGAAGACCTTCTGGGGAAGGAGAGCAGATGGAGAAGAGGAGGACCTTCTTGGGAAAGAGAGCAGGTGGAGCAGAGGAGGACCTTCTGGGGAAAGAGAGCAGGTGGAGCAGAGGAGGACCTTCTGGAGGACCAGAGCAGGTTGAGCAGAGGACGACCTTCTGGGGGACGAGAGCAGGTGAGCAGAGGAAGACCTTCTGGGGAAGGAGAGCAGATGGAGAAGAGGAGGACCTTCTGGGGGATGAGAGCAGATGGAGAAGAGGAGGACCTTCTGGGGAAAGAGAGCAGGTGGAACAGAGGAGGACCTTCTGGGGAAGGAGAGCAGATGGAGAAGAGGAGGACCTTCTGGGGAAACAGAGCAGGTGGAACAGAGGAGGACCTTCTGGAGGACCAGAGCTGGTTGAGCAGAGGACGACCTTCTGGGGGATGAGAGCCGGTGGAGCAGAGGAGGACCTTCTGGGGAAAGAGAGCAGGTGAGCAGAGGAGAACCTTCTGGGGGATGAGAGCAGATGGAGAAGAGGAGGACCTTCTGGGGAAAGAGAGCAGATGGAGCAGAGGAGAACCTTCTGGGGGATGAGAGCAGATGGAGAAGAGGAGGACCTTCTGGGGAAAGAGAGCAGGTGAGCAGAGGAGGACCTTCTGGGGAAGGAGAGCAGGTGGAGCAGAGGAGGACCTTCTGGGGGATGAGAGCAGATGGAGAAGAGGAGGACCTTCTGGGGAAAGAGAGCAGGTGGAACAGAGGAGGACCTTCTGGAGGACCAGAGCTGGTTGAGCAGAGGACGACCTTCTGGGGGATGAGAGCCGGTGGAGCAGAGGAGGACCTTCTGGGGAAAGAGAGCAGGTGAGCAGAGGAGGACCTTCTGGGGAAAGAGAGCAGGTGGAACAGAGGAGGACCTTCTGGAGGACCAGAGCTGGTTGAGCAGAGGACGACCTTCTGGGGGACGAGAGCAGGTGAGCAGAGGAAGACCTTCTGGGGAAGGAGAGCAGATGGAGAAGAGGAGGACCTTCTGGGGAAAGAGAGCAGGTGGAGCAGAGGAGGACCTTCTGGAGGACCAGAGCTGGTTGAGCAGAGGACGACCTTCTGGGGGACGAGAGCAGGTGAGCAGAGGAAGACCTTCTGGGGAAGGAGAGCAGGTGGAGCAGAGGAGGACCTTCTGGGGAAGGAGAGCAGGAGAGCAGAGGAAGACCTTCTGGGGGATGAGAGCCGGTGGAACAGAGGAGGACCTTCTGGGGAAAGAGAGCAGGAGGAACAGAGGAGGACCTTCTGGGGAAAGAGAGCAGGAGGAACAGAGGAGAACCTTCTGGAGGACCAGAGCTGGTTGAGCAGAGGACGACCTTCTGGGGAAAGAGAGCAGGTGAGCAGAGGAGGACCTTCTGGGGAAAGAGAGCAGGTGAGCAGAGGAGGACCTTCTGGGGAAGGAGAGCAGGAGAGCAGAGGAAGACCTTCTGGGGGATGAGAGCCGGTGGAGCAGAGGAGGACCTTCTGGGGAAGGAGAGCAGATGGAGAAGAGGAGGACCTTCTGGGGAAGGAGAGCAGATGGAGAAGAGGAGGACCTTCTGGGGAAGGAGAGCAGGAGAGCAGAGGAAGACCTTCTGGGGGATGAGAGCCGGTGGAGCAGAGGAGGACCTTCTGGGGAAGGAGAGCAGATGGAGAAGAGGAGGACCTTCTGGGGAAGGAGAGCAGGAGAGCAGAGGAAGACCTTCTGGGGGATGAGAGCCGGTGGAACAGAGGAGGACCTTCTGGGGAAAGAGAGCAGGTGGAGCAGAGGAGGACCTTCTGGAGGACCAGAGCTGGTTGAGCAGAGGACGACCTTCTGGGGGATGAGAGCCGGTGGAGCAGAGGAGGACCGTCTGGAGGACCAGAGCCGGTGGAGCAGAGGAGGACCTTCTGGGGGATGAGAGCAGGTGGAGCAGAGGAGGACCTTCTGGGGGATGAGAGCAGGTGGAGCAGAGGAGGACCTTCTGGAGGACGAGAGCAGATGGAGAAGAGGAGGACCTTCTGGGGGATGAGAGCAGGTGGAGCAGAGGAGGACCTTCCGGGGAAGGAGAGCAGGTGGAACAGAGGAGGACCTTCTGGGGGATGAGAGCAGGTGGAGCAGAGGAGGACCTTCTGGGGGATGAGAGCAGGTGAGCAGAGGAGGACCTTCTGGGGGATGAGAGCAGATGGAGAAGAGGAGGACCTTCTGGGGAAAGAGAGCAGATGGAGAAGAGGAGGACCTTCTGGGGGACGAGAGCAGGTGAGCAGAGGAGGACCTTCTGGGGGACGAGAGCAGGTGAGCAGAGGAGGACCTTCTGGGGGACGAGAGCAGGTGGAGCAGAGGAGGACCTTCTGGGGAAGGAGAGCAGGTGGAGCAGAGGAGGACCTTCTGGGGGATGAGAGCAGATGGAGAAGAGGAGGACCTTCTGGGGGACGAGAGCAGGTGAGCAGAGGAGGACCTTCTGGGGGACGAGAGCAGGTGAGCAGAGGAGGACCTTCTGGGGGACGAGAGCAGGTGGAACAGAGGAGGACCTTCTGGGGAAGGAGAGCAGGTGGAGCAGAGGAGGACCTTCTGGGGGATGAGAGCAGATGGAGAAGAGGAGGACCTTCTGGGGGACGAGAGCAGGTGGAGCAGAGGAGGACCTTCTGGGGAAAGAGAGCAGATGGAGGAGAGGAGGACCTTCTGGGGGATGAGAGCCGGTGGAGCAGAGGAGGACCTTCTGGGGAAAGAGAGCAGGTGAGCAGAGGAGGACCTTCTGGGGAAAGAGAGCAGGTGGAGCAGAGGAGGACCTTCTGGGGGACGAGAGCCGGTGGAGCAGAGGAGGACCTTCTGGGGGACGAGAGCCGGTGGAGCAGAGGAGGACCTTCTGGGGAAAGAGAGCAGGTGGAACAGAGGAGGACCTTCTGGGGAAAGAGAGCAGGTGGAGCAGAGGAGGACCTTCTGGGGAAAGAGAGCAGGTGGAGCAGAGGAGGACCTTCTGGGGGACCAGAGCTGGTTGAGCAGAGGAGGTCCTTCTAGGGGACGAGAGCAGGTGAGCAGAGGAGGACCTTCTGGGGGACCAGAGCTGGTTGAGCAGAGGAGGACCTTCTGGAGGACCAGAGCTGGTTGAGCAGAGGAGGACCTTCTGGGGGATGAGAGCAGATGGAGCAGAGGAGGACCTTCTGGGGAAAGAGAGCAGGTGGAGGAGAGGAGGACCTTCTGGGGAAAGAGAGCAGATGGAGCAGAGGAGGACCTTCTGGGGAAAGAGAGCCGGTGGAGCAGAGGAGGACCTTCTGGGGAAAGAGAGCAGGTGGAGCAGAGGAGGACCTTCTGGAGGACCAGAGCTGGTTGAGCAGAGGAGGACCTTCTGGGGGATGAGAGCAGGTGGAGCAGAGGAGGACCTTCTGGGGAAAGAGAGCAGGTGGAGCAGAGGAGGACCTTCTGGAGGACCAGAGCTGGTTGAGCAGAGGACGACCTTCTGGGGGATGAGAGCCGGTGGAGCAGAGGAGGACCTTCTGGGGAAAGAGAGCAGGTGAGCAGAGGAGGACCTTCTGGAGGACCAGAGCTGGTTGAGCAGAGGAGGACCTTCTGGGGAAAGGGAGCAGATGGAGCTGAGGAGGACCTTCTGGGGAAGGAGAGCAGGTGGAGAGAGGAGGACCTTCTGGGGAAAGAGAGCAGGTGGAGGAGAGGAGGACCTTCTGGGGAAAGAGAGCAGGTGGAGCAGAGGAGGACCTTCTGGGGGATGAGAGCAGGTGGAGCAGAGGAGGACCTTCTGGGGGACGAGAGCAGGTGGAGCAGAGGAGGACCTTCTGGGGGACGAGAGCAGGTGGAACAGAGGAGAACCTTCTGGGGAAGGAGAGCAGGTGGAGAAGAGGAGGACCTTCTGGGGGATGAGAGCAGATGGAGAAGAGGAGGACCTTCTGGGGAAAGAGAGCAGGTGGAGCAGAGGAGGACCTTCTGGGGAAAGAGAGCAGGTGGAGCAGAGGAGGACCTGCTGGGGGACGAGAGCAGGTGAGCAGAGGAGGACCTTCTGGGGAAGGAGAGCAGGTGAGCAGAGGAGGACCTTCTGGGGGACGAGAGCAGGTGGATCAGAGGAGGATCTTCTGGGGGACGAGAGCAGGTGGAACAGAGGAGAACCTTCTGGGGAAGGAGAGCAGATGGAGAAGAGGAGGACCTTCTGGGGAAAGAGAGCCGGTGGAGAAGAGGAGGACCTTCTGGGGAAAGAGAGCAGGTGGAGCAGAGGAGGACCTTCTGGGGGACGAGAGCAGGTGGAGCAGAGGAGGACCTTCTGGGGGACGAGAGCAGGTGGAACAGAGGAGAACCTTCTGGGGAAGGAGAGCAGATGGAGAAGAGGAGGACCTTCTGGGGGATGAGAGCAGATGGAGAAGAGGAGGACCTTCTGGGGAAAGAGAGCAGGTGGAGCAGAGGAGGACCTTCTGGGGGACGAGAGCAGGTGGAGCAGAGGAGGACCTTCTGGGGGACGAGACCAGGTGGAGCAGAGGAGGACCTTCTGTGGGACGAGAGCAGGTGGAGCAGAGGAGGACCTTCTGGGGGACGAGAGCAGGTGGAACAGAGGAGAACCTTCTGGGGAAGGAGAGCAGATGGAGAAGAGGAGGACCTTCTGGGGGATGAGAGCAGATGGAGAAGAGGAGGACCTTCTGGGGAAAGGGAGCAGGTGGAGCAGAGGAGGACCTTCTGGGGAAAGAGAGCAGGTGGAGCAGAGGAGGACCTGCTGGGGGACGAGAGCAGGTGAGCAGAGGAGGACCTTCTGGGGA